>NC_059297.1:22186689-22194189 GCF_017591435.1 Portunus trituberculatus
GAGAGAGAGAGAGAGAGAGAGAGAGAGAGAGAGAGAGAGAGAGAGAGAGAGAGAGAGAGAGAGAGAGAGAGAGAGAGAGAGAGAGAGAGAACGCAGGGAAATCTAATTGAATACAAAGAAAAAGATTGAATTAAAAGTGACAATTTCAAAGAACCAAATCAAATTCTTCACTCACACACTCACACTCACACACACACACACACACACACACACACACACACACACACACACACACACACACACACACACACACACACAGTCACTTACCTTTACTAATACTCAGACATCTTGGTGCATTTGTGAGTCACTTAAGAAAACTGTTTACTTATGTAAGTCTCTTCACATTCCTATTACATAACTTTGAACGTGGGTGTGTGTAACATTTCAATAACGTATGCGTGTTGGTATTGCCTCGCTTCAGAATGTGAATATTGATGAATGAGTGAATAAGTAACTAGATAAATAAATAACAAAGTGAAAGGCGAGATGAAATGAGAAGTCCTCGTTTTCTCTTTTATTTTTCATCTTTTAACCTCCTCCTCCTCTTCCTCTTCCTCAAAGGCTGTAGTTGTAGTAGCTCGAGGCATGGATAAGCGTATCATATTCCGTGGTTGTGGGTATGTGGTTGGTGTATTGCAGTGCTCAAAACCTATCCACATGTACTCTTAATTTCAGCCGTGTTCAGGGTCATGTGAGGTGAAAGCGTGAGTGAGTGGTGTGAGGGGATGATGTGAGGTGGTGTGGTGTGTGAGTGTGACCCCGTGCTACCTGGAAACCGCCGCCCCTCTTCCCTCTTGAGTGACTCTCCCTGCCGCCCCTTCTGTGCAGTCATTGTCAATAGTCCTCCACCAATGGCAAAGCTCCGTGTGTGCGAGGAATCTATATTGTCAGATTCTATAAATGATTTTCAGTTAAGACGACTTGAGATCGAGAGGAGATACAAAACACCGAGGTGAGTGATGAAGGTTATGACTTGTCACGGCAGTTCCACGCCTCTCTTCTCTCTGCCGCTCACTCATTCTCTTCTTTCTTCTTCCTACTACTGCCAGCCACTCTGCCACTCCTTCACCTGTTGCTTCTCCCTTCAGGCAGCAGGACACAGGGAATGTTATACTGTCAAAATTGTTTTCCTTGAACAGACACGTTCATGAACATGATTGGAACGAGCACAACTTCCATCTAATCACTATTGGGTAAAATAGTGGAAAATTCAGTATGATCCAAGATTTTTCTCGTAAACAAGGATATTTTAGCGAAATGATTGCTGGCGAGCATGTTTTCAGTGCACGAGTATTGTCACATAGCTGCACACATCACTATTTCCTCCTCCCCATCCAACCTGCTTACACCTTATTACCTGTACATTTTAGCTGATCACTTTGGTATCATCCTTCCCCAAAACTCGCATCTTGCCCACCACCACCCCTACCTAAGCTCTCCCCTTAAAACCCTCTCCTTAACCCATCACCTGCCCATACTATCACACGCCTACCACCACGGAGGGCTGAGTGTGGTGCAGAACGCCACTTCCAGCCCGAGACAAGGATGTAGGGGAGGAAAGCCCGCGGCAATGCGCCTCTTGGTAGCTTCCGAGTGGCGGCGGGACCTTCACCCTTCCCTGCCCTTCCCTCTTTCACTTTTCTTGACGATCGACGGCAGCACTCCCCGCGCCTCTCCACTTGTTCCCTGCAGCTACGGAAGGCCTGGCTGCCTCCATTACTCACCCCCTCATCATCCTCGTCACCCCGCCGGCTCAGCCCCTCACACCGAGGAAGAAAGAAAATAGGTCTATACGCCATTATGGCCAACTCTCGCTGCTCTTTCACCAACACAGATCTGTGGATCACTGGCACACACACACACACACACACACACACACACACACACACACACACACACACACACACACACACACACACACACACACACACACACACACACACACACACACACACACACACACACACACACACGCTCGACTCACAATCAAGAGGGCCCTGGTTCGAGTCCCGGGAAGCGGCGAGGCAAATGGGCAAGCCTCTAAATGTGTAGCCCCTGTTCACCTAGCAGTAAATAGGTACGGGATGTAACTCGAGGGGTTGTGGCCTCGCTTTCCCGGTGTGAGAAGTGTGCTGTGGTCTCAGTCCTACCCAAAGATCGGTCTATGAGTTCTGAGCTCGCTCCGTAATGGGGAAGACTGGCTGGGTGACCAGCAGTCGATCGTGGTGAATTACACACACACACACACACACACACACACACACACACACACACACACACAGAGTGAGGCGAGGTCGGAGGAGGAACTCGGCCTTTGGATTTTATCCTCCCGGGCTGCGGAGGAGACGAGGAGATATTTTTCGGGGATAATAAACGCTGCTGCTTTTCTGGAGGGTCAGTATTGGCCCCCCCCACTCGGTTTTAAGAGGCAAGATAAGTGAGTCACACATAGACAATCTCTCTCTCTCTCTCTCTCTCTCTCTCTCTCTCTCTCTCTCTCTCTCTCTCTCTCTCTATATATATATATATATATATATATATATATATATATATATATATATATATATATATATATATATATATATATACATAGCGATACTTACACGAGGCAACACTCGTATATATACATGTACGTATAGCAATGTGTTAAGATCCACATTCAATTCGTTATATGTGGCTATTCGGATTGCGGAAAGTACTGATTTAGAAACAATGGAAAATGAATCAATCTGTTCGTGGATCTCGAGAAAATCTTTCACCAGAAACAGTAATTATATCCTTGACCGTCCGTTGGATCTATTGCACTCTTAAATTTCAGAAAACGGCTACATTTTAATAGGTAGAGAATATTTTCAACTTAGATTGATTTGTAACTTAACTTATAATCTGCAGAAACTTTCAATAGGTGAATCTTGATAAATTAATTAATTTTCACATTCTATCAAGAGTGAAAAGAAGAGGTGTGACGGTGACAGACAACCTTCCCTGTGTACGAGGCAGGAGTATGTGGCGCGGTGGGGCGTGAGGAGGGGTTGATGGTAAGGGGGGTGATGTGGTGAGGGGAGGGTGGGGGTTAGGCTCAGGTTAATGTGTTGTGTTGGATACAAGTATTATTGAATTACTGTCAACTCGTAATTGGCAGGATCTTCTGAAGTTATCCTTCCCTTTTACTTGCCCATTATTAGCTGAGTGCTTCATTTACATTGCACACAACAACAACAAAACGAAAACACCACACACACACACACACACACACACACACACACACACACACACACACACACACACACACACACACACACACAAACACACTGCTCCCAACTGTTGTTTCATTTCTGAAACCCCATTTCGGAACAATTCATCTTTTCTTTTCGGTCAGTTTCCAAAAGTAACAGGTATCCTTGTGGTTTTCCCCATTGATATACAGTCTTTGTTAAACTATTACTATAATCATGAAAAGTTCCCAAGATTTTAAGAAGAGCGTGTCAAGTTGTCGAGATGAGGCGCTGGAACATTTGAAAAAGCCGTCTCAGAACTGCATCACATAAATAGCTTTCGTTTTCCGATCATCGGTCTCGCAGACACCTGACAGAACCTTGATGGAGCACACGTGATGCTTACCGCCCTGCGACGTTCAGAGAGGAGCGGGGTGCAAGTGGCAAGGAGGTGAGGGAGTGTCCGTATTCCCAAACCTTTTAGTATCTTATCTGAGTCACTCTTAAAAGCTTTAATCGAAATTATTGAGTTTCTAAGTTTTTTTTTTCATTTTACTCTGTTTTAAAAAAGGATATTTCACCATTGATGGACAAAAATATGAGAATCTAACAAACCACCTGTGGCCAGTGATACTATCTTCAAGAATACCAACCAAGAAATAAAGAAAGTAAAAATATACCTAAAGGTTTTAAATACTCACTTCTCTAGAATTAGCACCAGACAATTTATCAAGCTCGCTGAATGAGGGAAGCAATCAAAGTCTTAATCGACAGGCTGAGAATGACTGAACTACAAAAAGACAAAAATCGATTCCACATCTCTGTTCCATCTGACGCCCAAACTGGCGAGGCAAGACAAGGATATGCACGGGTGTGATTGTCAAAGAGAAAGTAAGGCAGTCAGTCAGCCAAGATTGCGTTTGGCTCTGCAGGATGCAAGAGGCTGCCGGCTGTGAAGAAGCGGAGACACTTGGCAGGAGCAGAACCTCTCAGGCCCGTAAATTGCCAATACCGTAAAATTGGAGACACACTTAACCAAGTTGCGCGGAAGGTGTGAAAAATGAGACGGCGCTGAAAGGAACCTTTTGTCGGGGAAAAGAAGTCCGCCATAACCTTGCCATCAAATCATGACACAACACTGAAAGCAAGACACATTTCAAAAAATTTTCATTGGCGCAAGAATGTAAACATTTATTTTTTATTTTTAGGTGAAATATAAAGCAACAGCTGTCAGACGTCGACATCCGGAGAGGAGTAATGCTTCTCCATCAGCCAATGAACGTCTCGCTGCTCTAACGCGACGATGGATGGCCACGAACTGTTGGCCAATGGAGCGGCGAGGGAAAGATTGGGAATAAAAATAAAGATAAAATATTGTATCGTGCTTGGGTGGTAGTAAAAATGTTTTTTAAACACAAGGCATTTCATTCAGTACAGGCAACACAACACAAAAGTTTCGTTTCATTTTTTCTATGCAAAACAATACCAAAACCATTTTCACCAACAAAAGCTAAAGGTATTAAAAGTCACCCAATACCACGGCAAGGCACGTAGCCTCGCAGGGGACAACGTGCCAAGATACTTTTTAAACTATCTTCAGAATCGTGTGGTAGTACAGCAGCGACAAGTAACTCAGGAAAGAACTGAGATGAAAAATTGAAACATGCGTATATGATCGCACCTCCACCTGGAGTTGAGATACAAAGGTTTCAGGAATAAAGAAAACCCGATCTCGGTATAACTCAAATATTTCAACTACAATGTGAACCAAAGCGAAAACCAGGTCTTAAATTGATACAGCTCTTGTTACAGCTGACACACACACACACACACACACACACACACACACACACACACACACACACACACACACACAGGCGAAGCAATAAAGACAGTAGCTGTATTGCATTCAAACATAATGGTAAAACCTCACAATAACGTTACGCCTCATGCTGTCACTCTTGCAAGTACAACCAACGCTTCTATATTATATTACATGGCCAGTATATTTCTCTGCCTGGCGAATATTAAGCCACAGGATAAGCTACACTGGTGGGGCCCCTTGTTTAGTATGTTTTGAGAGGCGTTGTGGCAGCTGCACTCTCCCCCCAAAAAACAATATCGGTAAAAACTAGACTCTAAAAATTTTAAAATTTCTGTCGATATATTTTACCGGGTGAGAGCTGACTGTGCATTTTTTTCTTGTTATCAGTGGTGTTTGTGAACATAATGAAGTGGTGTATGGAGAGCTGACACCACCACAACTGACTCATCATTATCACCATCTTTTGCAAGTACACTGCCACCACCGCCTCTTGACACATGTATATACATATACATGTGTATGTATATACTGCCATCACCACCTCTTGACGGACAGACAGACAAACAGACACACATACACACACACACACACACACACACACACACACACACACACACACACACACACGCACACACACACTATTGTGCGAGCTTTAAATAAATAAGTGAATTGATACCACCATGGCGTTTATTATACACGGCCCGGTAGCTCAGTGGTTAGAGCGCTGGCTTCACAAGCCACGATTCCCGGCCGGGTGGAGATATTTGGGTGTGTCTCCTTTCACGTGTAGCCCCTGTTCACCTAGCAGTGAGTAGGTACGGGATGTAAATCGAGGAGTTGTGACCTTGTTGTTCCGGTGTGTGGTGTGTGCCTGGTCTCAGGCCTATCCCAAGATCGGAAATAATGAGCTCTAAGCTCGTTCCGTAGGGTAACGTCTGGCTGTCTCGTCAGGGACTGCAGCAGATCAAACAGTGAATTACACACACACACACACACACACCTGTCCTGACTAGAGCACAATCCAGTCAACCCTTGACGAAATCATGGACCAGCCTTAACAATGCCGCCATCAACATGACTATGAGTGAAATTATGCATTCTAATCCAGCATCAAAACCAAACCCCCATCACCCTCAAATTATGATACCACACCACTAAAGTCAGTTCAACCAAATTGCTAAGTACAATAATTAACGCCAAATTAAATTGGGATCCACTTGTCAATTCATACATCTTCTCATCGACTTTCTGTTTTCACATGTTAAGAACTCTCAAGAAATTAGGCGTTCCAGCCAACGACTTAGTACAACTTTTTAACACACTTATTTTACCAACATGTGTTATGCCTTCCCTGTTTGGTCTTCCGCCTTAACTATTACGCAAAAAAGAAAACAAAAATTGAAAAAAATACAGGAGAGCTATAAAAATTCCTTGGCCCCAATTTCATAAACTGTCGGGATGCATTCACCCAATTGAACCTGTGGCCACTATAAGACCTCCACCAGCTACAGTTACAGCAATTTAGAACCAAACTACTCAACAACCCAAGATACCGTCGCTTCCCATCCCTGACGCCCCACCGCCACAACGAGCAGTCCGCCACCACAACAAGCTTCTCCCCATACCACCTCCCAGGACCAACCGTTAATAGAAAAGCACCATTCATACTATCGTCAAATTTATTAATTCGTAATTAACTTTGTTACATATTCATTCAGATTAATTTATTTGCACCTTAAGTACAAAGTCCCTGAAAATTTTACTTTATTCCTCTCAGCTTCATAATTACAAGGCTTTTAATGACCTTCATCACACATAATCGTAACTAACTGCTGGACTTGGGACATTTGGAGTTTTGCATATACTCTTGAACAATTTGCTTTTATTATGTGTCCCTCCAATGCATATATTCAGCCTTTCAGCTGCTTTTTCTATTAATAAGCCGTTAATTATCATTATTTATCACTATTACACACACACACACACACACACACACACACACACACACACACACACACACACACACACACACACACACACACACACACACACACACACACACACCATTATCACACTCATGTAAAGTCCTGTGTATAATATGTGCAAATGTGGAGCTCAACCACACCACGACCATCAAAACCATTACCTACTGAGACATGAGACCGCAACTACCCTCACCACCACCATTACCGACATCACCAGATACACGCACACACACCCATATGATGTTCTATGCTAATATTTGTCCCTTCCGTCACCATCCAATCCGCTTCCTCCGTCACAGCCACCTGACCCGTAGCAACCCTTCCAAAATCACCCTTTAAAATTCACATGTTTTTGGCTGGATGTCCACACTCCCGCACAGATACTCGTGCAATACTCCAAGACTTTTCTTTACTGCTTACATCAACACCTTAAACTTCGCTATCTAGAGGGGGAACTGCATGATACTTTCCTCAT
>NC_059297.1:22199189-22209189 GCF_017591435.1 Portunus trituberculatus
TTATATTACGTAAGGGTTCAGTCCTTCATGCATGTTTATATTTGTTTATATTACGGAAATATTACGACATATATTTTCAAATGGTAATCCTCTCCTCTATGCATTATGTATGCACAGCTGATGCATATGTGATGTGTACCGGCGACAGGTTTCGCAACACTTATGTCCCACTGTGTGCAAGGAAGAGTATACGGCTTCACTTGACAGACGCAGCAAAGCCACCTTGAGCACAGCACGCCATCTTAAGCTTAAATAATCATTCTCAAACGTTCTGCTTTCTTACCACGATTGTTTTTAAAGGTATAAAGAGGATTGGCCGGTTCTTGATAGTTTCTTCTATTAAAAATGTACAGATTTTGTAAAAAAACAAACAAACATCCGTAAGAACCCGTATAATTTTAGCTAAGTCTTTCCAGAGTAGTTGAGGTATTGACAGAAGTGTTTCAGAATATGGTCTTCAGTCTCAGGTCGTCCTCTGCCTGCTGCCCGATTAAGAAGATTGTCATGAAGGCAATTTAGGGAACAAAACGTGGTATATTGTGCCTAAGTATGTTTATTCACCTCCTCTTCTTTCACTTCCTCCTCCAGCCTTGCTTTCTGTTATGTTTCGTCTCGCCTCGTTTGATTATTTTCGCAATATTGTTTGGGGCGTATGTGAGAGTAAGGCAGCAACTTCTAACTTGAGGATAACAGCACGAGTGATTCCTTTTCACAGATTCTTTCGAAAAGAGGCGGTTCCTGCAATACACAGCAAAAGTTTTCCTAACTCATCTTGTTATTGATATATGATAATGTAACTCTACACTGCATTTTCTTGGATGCACTTATTCACTACTTAAACAATGAGCACAATGATAAAACCATCTCAGTTTTCCGACGTCCCATCAAGTTTCCTTAGGTAACATTGAAGCACCAAGCAATGTTAGGCAGTGGGCTTCATTACTGAACTCAACTTCAAGAATGACGTCATCAGCCTTCCGAGATGTTCCTTTCCTCATCCGCCTCCCTAGTGCAGGTCCTGCTCATTCTAGCCATCCCTTCAAGCCTCATCTTCTCCTGAACTCTCTTACAAAGCAATTATGATTCTTATTTCCTCTAAATTTTTCAATAGCGGAGTTATAATTGCGTCTCCACTTTTTAATAATTCATTAATTCGTTGACTCATTGCAGTTTCTTGCACGGAAAACTGCTTCCACCATTATACACATTCATATTCATCGTAAGTTACTAAAATACTAAGAATTGTTTTTTATCATTTTTATATATATATATATATATATATATATATATATATATATATATATATATATATATATATATATATATATATATATATATATATATATATATATATATATATATATATATATATATATATATATATATATATATATATATATATATATTGATGATAGGCTGAAACAAGAATCCAATAAATCGAGTTAAAGAGCTAATTATCTTTGAATGACCTTTAGTTCTGGTGGGAAATTGTCACTAATCGCTCAGAGTTCATCAGACTTTTTCCTTCTTTGCCACAGTGACGTCTGTTGTCCTACGCAAAACACCTTCCTCAACCCAACTTCATGTCCGCAATTCCCCTCCATCCTCATCTTCTCTTCGTTTCTATATTTCTTGTACATATCTCCTTATCTCACCTCTCTCTCTCTCTCTCTCTCTCTCTCTCTCTCTCTCTCTCTCTCTCTCTCTCTCTCTCTTTTTACGGAAAGAGGTCAAAAGCCGTACTGACCGATCTTCGGGTAGGGCTGAGTCCACATCACATTCCAGGACAGCGAAGCCACAACTTCTTGAGTTGCATCGCTTATCTACTAGCTGCTAATTGAACAGGTGTTGCACATTTGTTTCGTCACACTCGAAACTCAAACCCAAATCTTCTAATTGTGAGCCAAGGGTACTAAACACTACACTACGCTGTGTGTGTGTGTGTGTGTGTGTGTGTGTGTGTGTGTGTGTGTGTGTGTGTGTGTGTGTGTGTGTGTGTGTTTGTGTTTCTTCAGTTCCTTATGTATGTATATAAGAAAGAACATAAGAATACAAGAAAAGAGGGAAGCTACAAGAGACCGCCAGGCCTATACGAGGCAGTCCCTGTGAGTTTAAGCAACCTAATTCCATCTATCATCCCCATCCATGAACTTATCTAAACTTCTTTTAAAGCTCCCTATTGACTCAGCTCTGACTATATTACCACTGAGACCGTTCCACTCATCAACCACTCTGTTTGAAAACCATTTTTTTTCCATTTCTTTCCTAAACCTTGAATTTTTCAGGTTTAAACCCATTATTTCTGGTTCTGTCCCAACTACTGATCCTAAGAACTTCGTTCATGTTCCCTTTGTTAAAACCCTTATACCACTTAAGAGAGAGAGAGAGAGAGAGAGAGAGAGAGAGAGAGAGAGAGAGAGAGAGAGAGAGAGAGAGAGAGAGAGAGAGAGAGAGAGAGAGAGAGAGAGAGAGAGAGAGAGAGAGAGAGAGAGAGAGAGAGGTGAAATAGCTTTAAGGGAGGCTAGTATAACAAATACGGAGAAAGGGATGGTGCATATGAATGGGAAATTTGAAAGGAAGAGAAAGATGGCAAGCATAAAATATCTACGTCAAAGGCAGATCCAGCCAATCACTGTTGCCGTAAAAAAAAAGTTGACAGAGGTCGCTTTCGTTGGAAATATTGGTTAAAAACTAGGCCATCAAGTAGCTAGCAAATTGTACATGCAATTCTAAAGAGAAGAAAACTCAGAGCCACAGACGAATTTTAAGTATTACTGAAATTAAAAATAAGTTCAAACGAAATACCTAATAAAGTAGTCGTTCTCGTGATGCAGTGAGCTTCAGCCTCGCACAGCAGTGTCTCAATCCTCTTGCCTTTGTGCTGGAGCTCTCACAGCAGCCGCCCGCCGTGTGCGTCACTACTGATTCTCTCATATGATTTCTAGATTTTAACAATAATGACTTCATCAATAATGACTGCATCACTGCATTTACCACTGCCACTACGAAATCACCACCAACACCACCTCCACTACACTCTTCTCTCTCTCTAGTACAACTAAGAGTAATAAATGATAGAATAATGTTACTGATAACGCGGCCGCCGCCACCACCGTTGTTGCTGCTACTGCTGCTTCTACCATCACCACCACCACCACCACTACTACTACCACTACTACTACTACTACTACTACAACTACTATCATTAACATTACAAAAGACAACTACCACCACCACCACCATCACCACCACCACACAGTATAATCATCGTCAGAAAAACACGATCAAGGGATAATGTGTTTTCATCTTGCTCAGACTTCTTAACCTTTCTCTTTCCAGCCTCCATCATCCTTCCTCCCTCCCTCCCTCCCTCCCTCACTCCCTTGGTCCTCACTCACCCTTGCCTTCCACCCCACGCTCTTTCCTCTCCTCTCCTCTCCTCAGCTGACTCTCATCCATCTCCTCTCTCTCTCTCTCTCTCTCTCTCCGCCCACTCGTCCAATTCTTATCTGCATCACTAGCCGGAGATTACAAGATCAATAGACCAAGTTTTGCCTTATGTTGAAGACTTATCTGTTGGCCTATTCATTTATTGGTGTTGTGTGGGGGGGGGAGGAGCGGCGGTGTTTTCTTCTCACGCCATCATTAATTATGAATAGATGTTTAACTGCTTTCGTCTCCTTCACTTCCGCTAATTAAAAGTTTTTTTCCTTTTTCTTTGTTGTTGCCTCTCTCTCTCTCTCTCTCTCTCTCTCTCTCTCTCTCTCTCTCTCTCTCTCTCTCTCTCTCTCTACTTTGTTACTGTAATTCAGTGTTATTTTTTTCTGTTATTTTCGTTGTTGCTGCTGTTATCATTAAAATGACTACTATTTCATTGTCATCATCACCATCATGCCCACTAACAACAACAAATATCAATATTATCACTACTACTACTGCTACTACTACCATTATTACACACACACACACACACACACACACACACACACACACACACACACACACACACACACACACACGCACGCACGCACACACACACACACACACACACACACACACACACACACACACACACACACACATACACTAACCAGTCATTCAGCAGGATCATGTTATGGATCCTTTGTCCTTACGTTCACCAGTCCAACGTGGGGAAGGAGGGCGTGGCGCGGCTTGGGTCTGCCTGCCGCTGCAGCTCTAATAAAAAGACTGAGCACCATATTCGGAAACACTTCTGCGTCGTCAGACCTTCATTGCTCTCAAAAGACTTTAGATAAATTTAGACGTTTATCTTTTTTACAATTTTTCATAGTTCTACATACAGATTAACGAGATTTTTGCATTATTAGCAAGATCACAGCTAATAATTTCTGTGGCCTTTGAAAATAGTCGTAGTGAGAGAGAAGAAAGTCGACAAGCCACGTAAAGTGTTTGCCGTCGGTAGCGGAGGAGGGTAAAATATGAATAATGCAGAGGTGGAGTTCCTATGATGAATTCTGGTGGAAATTGAATGATTCAGAAGACAAGGTACGTACGTAGGTTAGTTGACAGGAGAAAGGAGGAAGGGCGGGATGTCGTTAGTAAGTTTCGTCTATTTTATCAGGAAAGCTTAAGTGTCTTTCAAGAATAGCAGAAAAAAAATGGCTGACATATCAATAATGAAATATCGACAAATGAAAAAAAGAATGTGGATGGGATGTTGTATATAAGTTTCGTGTATTTTATGGGATGAGCTAAAGTATCTTTCTAGGACAGCTAAAGAATGATCCATAGGTTGACAGTAATCACATGGCACTAGATTAGCGATTTCTTCAGTGTTGGAAAGGGTACAAAGCAATTTTTTTTCATATTTAATCTAAAAACAGGAATTTCGCATACCAATGATCATTAAGAAAAAAAGAAAAAGAAAAGAAAAACAGTAGGGAATAAAATCAACATATAAATGGATAACAATGAAGGAGTAAATCATGAATTCCACGTCGTTCAACCTTCATCGATTATAGAAAATGAGCAACAGTCATTTTCATTAGGCTACACCGAAATGAGAGAGAAAATATCTGAGATAGAAATTAGTAGAAAGGAAAAGACAAACTCAAAAAACAAAATAAATGAATACGAACAATATCAACAACAACAACAACATCGACGACGACGAAAACAACAACAATGACAACAAAACATGATAAAAAATATCCATGAAAAAAAGAGTAAACAGCGAGTCACGGTGACATGGAGACATCAAAGATATAAAGAAAAACTCACTTGTTAAAACCCTTTCCAAGCTAATGGCAATATGGCACCTTCAGTAGTCATACTTCACAAAACTACAGCTGCAGGCTTTGAAAGATTTATACTACTATCAACTAATACAATTCTTTTTAGGGTTAATGATAATGAGGTCTTTTTTTATACTCTAAACTTGCACTAGAGTAGTTTATTAAGCTTAAAAGTAAATCACAGAAGTCAAACCGTGAATAAAGTAAAGATTACCGCCACAGTCCGCAGCGCACCTCATCCTCAATGGAACTCATTCCTGCCACTGCGTAATGATGGCCATGGAATAAACGCCAAAGCCATAATTATTCAGACTCGCCAAGAGATAAACTGATAGGAAGACACAAATTACCACCCTTTAATTATTCTTCTTAAATGAAAACCATTTTACATAGGTAGATATCCTTTTGAGTTCTTCCGAGCTTCTTAAAGTGAAGAAGATAATGGAAAAAAAAAAATGTCTTAAAAACTCTTTTTCGATTTACATACATTTTTTAAATCAATGTTTTTTTTTTCTTATACGTTTCATGTTTCAGTCATCTGCAGTTTTAGAGAAAAATCAAATACAAACAACTTCACACTTGTTGTACAGTTAGTTAGAAAAAATGGAGTATTTAACACATCGACAGAGAAAAAATAAAGATAGACAGAGAAATTGATAGATACAAAGGAAAGACAGAGAGAGAGAGAGAGAGAGAGAGAGAGAGAGAGAGAGAGAGAGAGAGAGAGAGAGAGAGAGAGAGAGAGAGAGAGAGAGAGAGAGAGAGAGAGAGAGAGAGAGAGACAGAGAGAGAGAGAGAGAGAATGATTATCGGGAAAGTGTTTAGTAGCCTCACTGGCCAGGAAATAGCAGGACAGAATATTTACAGCACCCCACAAATACTGACCTACCATCCCTACCTTATCCACCTACCTCTCACCAAACCACTTCACCACCCACTCATCCATCCATACCTCCACCTCCCCACACACGTACACATACACAAAGCATTTACTCGGAAATCGCAATTGAAATCGTAAACCAGCCTAACATATATAATTGAGTTTTAAAAGATTGTGAGGTATTTGTTACTATTCCTTTTTTTTCGTCCTCATGAAGGCTCACAATAGGTGGAGGATCAAGTTTTAGGTGTTCATTAGTAACGAGAGATGGGGCATCTTGTTACTGGGATGTGCTGTGTGTGTGTGTGTGTGTGTGTGTGTGTGTGTGTGTGTGTGTGTGTGTGTGTTCCTGTTCTTGTTCCTGCTTTTGATCACCTCTCTCTCTCTCTCTCTCTCTCTCTCTCTCTCTCTCTCTCTCTCTCTCAATACGGAAAATACGCAATAATTATAAAACGATACTACATTGAAGCAATATGATTTTAGTTTCTCGAATAGTGTCGTCCTTTTGGTCATTCCTACTCATCAAGCGAGGCAGTGAAGCGCGGAACGTCTCTCGGCCATCATCAGGCAGGCCACGGACACAAACCCTTGGGAAAGCCGCCCAAGACTCGTCTCGATTATATTTATTTCGCATCTGCAATCTTGTCACTCAATATATTTAAATGGTAGAAGAAATAAAACGATTAGAAACGTCCTTTGCATGGGGCTTGGTTATATTAGACAGTTTATTGATAGTTTCACTTTTGTTATTCATCAGTTACATTTTTGGTTTACGGTATAGCTTCTTAAAGTGCGGCATGCAAGAACAACAACAACAACAATAACAACAACAATGACAATCTTATAAACTGATTACTAATTATATTATTATTATTGTTATTACTATCATTTTTATTATTATTATTATTATTATTATTATTATTATTATTATTATTAGTATTATTGTTATAATAATAATAATAATAATAATAATAAGCAGCAGTTGTAGTAGTAGTAGTGGTGGTAGCAGCAACAACATCAGCAGCAACAGCATCAGCATCAGCAGCAGCAGCAGCAGCAATAGTAGTAGTAGTAGTAGTAGTAGTAGTAGTAGTAGTAGTAGTAGTAGTATCAGAAATACAAACAGTAAAATTAGTGGCAGTGCTAGATGATAGGAGTAATGACAGACACTGTAGATATTGCCATCTAACGATGCATTCTTTTCCTCATTGGTTCTTTACTTCAATACTTTACAATTTCCTCTGCGCCGCACCGCACCGCCGCATAGCCGAGGCTCCCTGCCTGGGTATAAAGTTGCTTGGCGGGGAGCGGCCGTCTCCTGCAGCGCGAGGAAAGAGTGTTTTTACAATCTTCACCCTCCCGCAGCGTGATTGATCGATAATGCAGGCCTCTTCATCATTTTCTCCCATTATTTTTCTCGGTAAGGACATCACCCGCCGTCCGTGCGTGAGCGGCGGAGATTGAATCAGCCCGCGCCGAGTTCCTTTTCTGCATCTTGAGGGTGTTTGATATGACCACCACCACTGTTCACCATTTCCTATGCATCACGATTACCACCTGTACCACCATCACAATGTCCTCTCCTCCTCCTCCTCTTCCTCCTTCTCCTCTCTCTTCTAATTATCATCACCCTTTTCTTTCTCCTACTATGTCTATAACTGTATATTACACATTGTTCTTTATAATTAGCCTTCTAATAGCTAACAGGTGGCGCCCGTTTTCATCTTCCATTGTGTTCCTCTTCCTTCTATTCCTCTTACTGATCCTCCTCCTCCTCCTCCTCCTCCTCCTCCTCCTCCTCCTCCTCCTCCTCCTCCTCCTCCTCCTCCTCCTTCTATTCCTCCTCCTCCTCCTCCTCCTTATGCTACTATTTGTCATAGTTCCGTGGTTGTCTTCGCTGCTGTAGATCTTCCCAACATTGTACGATCTTAAAATCCCTGAACAAATATATCCTTTTTTTAATGTTACCCGTATATTCGTCTTCTCTTTCTTTCAATAGTCCAAATGTCCAACGCTTTTCAACCATTCCCCTATTCTCTCTCTCTCTCTCTCTCTCTCTCTCTCTCTCTCTCTCTCTCTCTCTCTCTCTCTCTCTCTCTGCGTTCTAACTACTACTTAAAGGATAACCGGTGAGAACATATATATATTTTTTTTCAACAAGAGATCTTCCGTGAACATTATAAATTTTTGTGTCCTTGTCGATCGTTAAAGAAAACAAATTAAAAGAGGGGAAGAAAAGGATAAAAAGATGTGAAAAATGAAAAAGATGTCAATAAAAAGAACCACACATTACTAAACAACAATAAAAAAAAAAAACTATTACTATCACCATCACAATCTTCACTACCATCACATCCACTACCATAGAACCACCACTAATATAACCTCTACCTTCATCACCATCACCACCACCACCTCTACCATCACCATCACAACACCATCACCGCCATCACTAACAATCCTACTACCATCACATCGAGGAGACGCCCCGTAGTCTCAGCCAATTTCACATATGCTGGTGCTACTCAGGGACTTGGCTTCACGCTATTAATTCCATTCACACCCTCGCCGCTCCCTTCCCTCTCCGCTATTCGTGTTGCTTAGCGTCACTGTTCCCTGGCGGCGTGGGTACGAGTCAATGTGAGGAGTGGATGTTGGAGGGGAAAGGAGAGGCTAAGATAGTGAAACGCGGAATGTAACAACCGTAGACTTTCTCCCTTTCCTGCTAATGAGCTATTGACACTTTGCAGCTGCGAACCTATACTTGCGTGCACTTAGGTATGATTCTATTAGATAATGATAATGAGGTGAGTGACAGAGAAGGGAGTGTTATTGTCATTATCATCAGTCTGTTTTTAGGAGAAATATACTGGAAATATAATGCATACAATTAAAGATAGAGATACAAACATAGATAAATAAATAGACGGAGAGAGAGAGAGAGAGAGAGAGAGAGAGAGAGAGAGAGAGAGAGAGAGAGAGAGAGAATAAAAAAAGGGAATATTACAAAGATATTAAATGATTAATGGTATGTTTTTATATAAGCAAGTGTGTGTGTGTGTGTGTGTGTGTGTGTGTGTGTGTGTGTGTGTGTGTGTGTGTGTGTGTGTGTGTGTGTGTGTGTGTGTGTGTGTGTGTGTGTGTGTGTGTGTGTGTGTGTGTGTGTGTATCTTGGCTACTTCACTTATATCAATACTATAAGAATCACTTAGTGCAGTTTTTGAGGAAGGAGAGGCGACGCTATGAAAATCAAGAACTTACGGTAATGAAATCCTTTGTGACAAAAAATACAAGCAGAAAAAGACATCAAACAATGAGAATATGGGGCCGCCATGGTGCAGCGGAACCATGTGTGTTTTGGAGTCCGTGTGATGGTCTCCAAGCGCACGGGTTCGAATCCTGTCCACGGTCCGAGTGTAGGTTGGGCTTCCTCACTCGGGGCAACGCTTTCCTAGCAGGTCGGCTTTGAGATAGGTGGTACCACAAAAAAAGTACCTCCTTTAACTCGTAAATTCCCGTGAAAAGCCCATATGGTATAAATAAAAAGTAAGTAGGCAAAAAGATTAGTAAATAAGAAATCAAGCAATACAAATGATTAAGAAAGAAAATTGATACATAATCAAATTTATTACCACGAAGAGACCATACATACCGTATTATACATATCGACACATACATAGAAAATCAGCTATTGTACGTATTGCGAATGTATGTGTCTGTCTGTCTGTCTGTCTCTCTCTCTCTCTCTCTCTCTCTCTCTCTCTCTCTCTCTCTCTCTCTCTCTCTCTCTCTCTCTCACGCCACCATTCTCTCCTCACCACTCTCTCTCCACACAACTCTTTCC
>NC_059297.1:22211689-22219189 GCF_017591435.1 Portunus trituberculatus
AAGAAAGAAAGACGGAGAAGAAAAAACTATTGGAGGGCTCACCACGGCGCAATGGCCTTAGTGCTGATCGAGGCTACACGTGCTGGCTGCGGCAAAGCAAACGAAAGCCAGACAGCGAACTCTAGAGGAACGAGGGACGGGGAAAGAAAGAGAGAGAGACGGACGGAAGGCTGACTGGCGGCGAAGAGAAATTGCAAAGAGAGTAGCTATGTTCTGGTAGGGGATGTAAAGTTTTGACGGGCACTGGGGAAGGAAAGGCAAAGCAATGGTAGAAACTGGAAGAAGGTAATTTTTTCTCCGTTTCTTTGAGTGGGGGATGTGGTAATGATGAGAGAGAAGAGGATACGTGTGATTATGTGTGGGGGCTGTGAAGGAAAGAAGAGGAAGGGGATTAAGAGGAAAATGATAGGATTACATAACGTGGGCTGCAAAGAATATGGGAGAGAGATTAAAAGTGCGGAATTAAAAACATATAGAAGAAAAAGAAGACGAAAGTGTTGATGTAATGTGATTGAAAGATAATTAGAATGGTTGTGAAATGAAAGAAAAAAAACAGGAGTATGAAAATCAAGAAAGAAAAGTAAGAGGGGATTTATAGAGGGTAAAAGAAACGAAAAGTGGTAACAGTACAATAGTGAACATTAGAAAAAACGGGTCAGAGGATGATAGAGATAGGAAAAAAAATGACATATGAGTGATGAGTAGAGAAAAAGAGAGAAAAATGTGGGAAGGTAAAAAAAAAAAAACCCTGTGGTGGAGATGAAGGGAAAGAAAAGGGTCTCCAGGAAAATGAGTGTGTGGATGGAAAAAAAAATAGAAAGGAAAGGGAAGGAAACACAGAAATGGAAGCAAGGAAATGATGAATGAGAAAAGGATGGAAATTGATGATATGTAAATGGTAAGAAAGAGATGAGATAAGAATGGAAGGAAAGAGGAAAGGGAACGGAAGGAAATGGATGTGAAGGAAATAACAAAGATGAAAAGATAAAGACAGAAAGCAAATGAGAAAAAAGAGGAAGTGAAATTCTCTCTCTCTCTCTCTCTCTCTCTCTCTCTCTCTCTCTCTCTCCCCGTCTGGTCATAATCTGTAGTACAACACATCCTGGCGTCTTTTCTCACTTTTAGTACTCACATTGCCAGCCACAATTCACCACCTGAACCTCTTCTTCCTTCCCTCCCTCCCTCCCCCCCGTCTCCTTTCTTCTCTCCCTTCCCATTTCCCCTCCCCTTCTTCGTTTAATGTCTCCTTCCTTCTCTCTTCTCCAGTCGATTCCTACATCCACGTATCTCTCCCCTTTTCCTTCGTCAATTTCCCTTTCCATTTTTGTACCATTTTTTCCTTTCCATCCTTTTTTCTGCCCACCTTTCCCTCTTATTTGCTTCTCTTCCTCCTCCTTTCTCCCTTGATCATCTTTGTACTTCCTCTCTTTCTCTCCCTATTTCCTGTATTTCTTTCTTCCATCTTCCCTGTACTCTCTCCCTTTCCTTCTCTCCCTCTTGTTGTGTCCCTGCACATAATTTACTACATCACATTTCCACGTCACCATCTCTTACACTCTCGTGCCTCAAAAAAGTTCACCTAATATCTCTGAGTACAACCATACTACACTGCCTCAACTTGTGATAACTAGAACACACTTTCGACTCCTCTTTCTAATTTTTCGTCGTGTTAGTGAGTTTGCTATTTTAGTATAAGGAAGGTAACACATAAACAGCAAAGTGTATTTACAATTTCATAGTAATGGGTATCGTCTGGGTATGCTTAGTATATGTAGGGTGTGGTAAAGAGGTCGAGTCTGTGCTGTCCGTCATGGCAGGCGTTAGTTTGAAACCCACAAGGGGCTGGTCCATGGAGGTATTTATACTTCAATGTTTTCCACTGATAATCAGGGCAGCTACTGGCTCCCCTGACGTGTGTCTTCCCTAAAGTGTGAATTAAGATTGTTAAGCTTCGTTTGATCTTTTATTTTTCCTTCCTCCAAACGATTCAAGGATATTATTGTTACAGGTAAACTACTACTACTACTACTACTACTACTATACTACTACTGCACTTTACTACTACTACTACTACTACTACTACTACTACTACACTACAACCACTACTACCACTACGATCAACACCATCACTACTATTACTACTACTACTACTACCACTGCCACTGCTACCACTGCTACTGCACTACCACCACCACCACCACCACCACCACCACCACTGCTGCCACCACCACCACCACCACCACCACCACCACCACCACTGCTGCACCACCACTGCTGCTGCTGCTGCACCACCACTGCCACCACCACCACCACCACCACCACCACCACCACTGCACCACCACCACCACCACCACCACCACCACTGCACCACCACCACCACCACCACCACCACCACCACCACCACCACCACCACTGCACCACCACCACCACCACCACCACCACCACTGCACCACCACCACCACCACCACCACTGCTGCTGCACCACCACCACCACCACCACTGCCACCACTGCTGCTGCACCACCACCACTGCACCACCTGCTGCTGCTGCTCACCTGCTACTGCTGCTGCTGCTGCTGCTGCTGCTGCTGCTGCTGCTGCTGCTGCTGCTGCTGCTGCTGCTGCTGCTGCTGCTGCTGCTGCTGCTGCACTACCACCACAACCACTATTACTACTACCACTACCACAATTACAACAACTACTACTAGTACTACCACCACTACTAGTGTTACTACTATCACTACTACTACTTTTACTACCACCCCCATCACCACCACCCACTATCACCTGTGTAGGAGGTAGAGGTGGAGGATCAGACAGGGATGTGTGAAGGATTATAACGGATTACCGAGTATTACTTTCTCTCTCTCTCTCTCTCTCTCTCTCTCTCTCTCTCTCTCTCTCTCTCTCTCTCTCTCTCTCTCTCTCATTAAACTATCTCTCAGTCACTCATCTTATCTCAGAAGACGCCCCTTCACTCTGTCTGATATTAATTCCAGTTCGCCAAATCCTGGCTCACATTAGAGAGAGAGCTCACGCTTTCTCACACCTGGGTTACCTCTCTCTCTCTCTCTCTCTCTCTCTCTCCTGTTCTTCCTTCACTCTCCTCCTCTTCCTTCTCTCCTTCCCTCCGTTTATGGCTCATCACACTTGTACTCTTTCCTCCAGTGCACTCTCCTTCCCTCTCTTTATAGCTAGTGTTTCCTCACTCTGCCCCTCCCTTTCTCTCTCTCTCTCTCTCTCTCTCTCTCTCTCTCTCTCTCTCTCTCTCTCTCTCTGGTATTTCTCCCCTAACCCTGTACCCTTCTATAACTGCCTTCCTGTCTCGTTATGTTCATGTTTTCAAAAGCCAGTATACTCTCTCTCTCTCTCTCTCTCTCTCTCTCTCTCTCTCTCTCTCTCTCTCTCTCTCTCTCTCTCTCTGCCAGTAATTTTCCTATGTTTGTTACTATCATTACTTCTACTTCTACCACTACTACTACTACTACTACTACTACTACTACTACTATTACTACTAATGCTGCTTCTGCTGTTGCTATTTATACCACTACTACCACCAACAACGTCAACACCGCCCACCACCCACGCGATAACATTCACTACTATTTCTACTACTACTGCTACTACTACTACTACCACTACTACTACTACTACTACTACTACTACTAATAATAATAATAATAATAATAACAATTAATATCAATATTAATACACCACCACTAGTATTATTGCCACTACTGCTACTACTACTACTACTAAAGTGACGTCGATTGGGAGAGTGCGAAGAGTCACGGGGCGGAGGGGTGCGAGGAGGAGGGAATGGCACAGAAGTATGACAGGAAGCATGAGAAAACATGGTGGGAAATAAACGAGAGCTTTAGAACACAGACTGGAACAAAGTGAACAGTAAGCAATGCCAGTAAACGAGATAGTAAAATAAAACATCATAAAGGAATAGAAAAAAAGGAGAATTAACGTGAAAAACCTGTCTGGATATTGTGAAGCGTGGATAAACATTAATTTTACAGGAATGTGTACTTCCTTTTCATTTTTGTTTTTTTGCTTTGTTCGGTTTGACATGAATTTTTTTTTTACAAGGTACACTCTTATGCATGAAATAGGTTTACCAAATTCGTTAGGCCTTCATAAAACACTATTTTTTTTTTAACTGAAATGCATACTGATAATTTTTTATTTGTTTCGTTTGACATGAAGTTTAGAAGGCATATTTTTAAACAGAATACTGTAGGTCTACCAAAATTGTTAGACCTAGATACATTAATTTTGATCCTCCTTGCAAGTATTTTATGGAAGTGGAAGTTACATATATCTCATTCATTCAAACGCCGTGTAATTTATCCCCTTGAGTCTTTGTTGCTCGAAACACACACACACACACACACACACACACACACACACACACACACACACACACACACACACACACACACACACAGATTCCCCTCACCAAGTAAAGGTCATCTCATTATCTCGCTCCGAAAGCCCACTCACTATCTCACATTAAAGCCAGCTCACAGGGCGCCTCGCAGCTCTTGCTTGCTGTTATGAGAAAACTTTTAAGCTGTAAATATTGAACAGCGAGCACAGGAGCGTCTTCAGTAACCCTAGATGCTCCCCAAAATGCTCCCTTTCCCCTAAACTTACACACCATTCTCACCCACCCCACTTCCTAAAACTGTTGCTCTCTCTCTCTCTCTCTCTCTCTCTCTCTCTCTCTCTCTCTCTCTCTCTCTCTCTCTCTCTCTCTCAGGTAGCTGTGAGTTGTGAAGAATTTAAAGTTTGTGTTGTACTAGTAGATTTTGTAAAGTTTTATATCGCAGCAAAGATTGTCTACTAAACGTGTGTGTGTGTGTGTGTGTGTGTGTGTGTGTGTGTGTGTGTGTGTGTGTGTGTGTGTGTGTGGTTGTTTTATGGAGTTTCTTTCGTGTAAGTTTATGTTTACGATGTAGCCTTGTTGTTGTTGTTATTGTTGTTATTGTTGTTGTTGTTGTTGTTGTTGTTGTTGTTGTTGTTGTTGTTGTTGTTGTTGTTGTTGTTGTTGTTGTTGTCGTCGTCGTTGTGTTATTGTTCTTGTTCTTCCTGTAGTTGACGCTTTTACTTTAATAACATCACAACATTCTTTGTTCCAGCACCTCTCTCTCTCTCTCTCTCTCTCTCTCTCTCTCTCTCTCTCTCTCTCTCTCTGTGTGTGTGTGTGTGTGTGTGTGTGTGTGTGTGTGTGTGTGTGTGTGTGTGTGTGTGTGTGTGTGTGTGTGTGTGTGTGTCTGTGTGTGTGTGTCTGTCCACAATCTCACCTTCTCTTCCGTAATTACCCTCATCTTCCCTCATCTCTCCTCTCCATTTCTTCCTTCCTTTCTTCCAATCTCTTAATTCTCTTTTCCATATCTTTCCTTTCCCTTTCAATCTCTGCCGTTCCGTACATTTTCCTTCCTACATCCTCATAACGGGACAATAGGGATGCTGCTGTTAGTCCTTCCTTTGCGTTCCCTTGTGTTCGCTGCTATTGTTTGGGAGGCATTCGGCGCTAGTGTCAACTCGGCTCACCCAAAATATTTCCCCGATCAGCTATACATATTTTGCCGATTTATTGAGATTCTGCCTCGTGATTATAACTTATTTATTGGCGTAACCTATATTCTCTCTTTCTCCCTCTTTCTCTCTCTCTTTCTGTGTGTGTGTGTGTGTGTGTGTGTGTGTGTGTGTGTGTGTGTGTGTGTGTGTGTGTGTGTGTGTGTGTGTGTGTGTGTGTGTGTGTTTGTGTGTGTGTGTGTGTGTCAGTGTTGTTGCTCAGTGATATTTCAACCAATCAATCTATCAGTCTTCTTCCTCATATCTCTCTCTCTCTCTCTCTCTCTCTCTCTCTCTCTCTCTCTCTCTCCAACCATTCCCTATTACGAAGCGAGGGAGAAAGGAAAAGCAGGAGAAATATGGAAGGAGAGGAAATGTAAGGGGAGGAAGGGAAGAGAGGAAGGATACGAGAGGAATAGAGGAAGATAAGAGGAAGGAGAAGGGAAAGGGAAAAGGGGAGAGGCAGAGAGAAGGTAAGAGAAGAGGGAACGAAGAAGGAAAAATAGGGAATTATGTGGAGAGAAAACAAAAATGAAGATTGAGTTAAGGAAAGAAGGAGGAGGAGAAGGGGACGAAGGAGGGAAAAAGGAGGGAAGAGCTAGAATGTAGTGAAAAGAGAGAGAGAGAGAGAGAGAGAGAGAGAGAGAGAGAGAGAGAGAGAGAGAGAGAGAGAGAGAGAGAGAAGTAATCCCCAAATTAATCAGCCCGTATGTAAGGCGATTAGCGGGACCTCAGACTGCATTGCTGTCACTTCCCCCATCTCTTGTCACCGTCTTGTCATCCCAACCATTTTCTACTATGACCTGTCTCACCACTATTCACGTTTTCTATGATAGGAGGAGGAGGAGGAGGAGGAGGAGGAGGAGGAGGAGGAGGAGGAGGAGGAGGAAGAGGAGGAGGATGAGAAGGAGCTAAGAGGGTATATTACCATTATTGTTATAACACAGAGAGAGAGAGAGAGAGAGAGAGAGAGAGAGAGAGAGAGAGAGAGAGAGAGAGAGAGAGAGAGAGAGAGAGAGAGATTTACTATGAGAAATAATTGTGAGTTCGTTGTAAAATAAAAATTAATAGATATATAAATATCTATACGAATAAATAATATAAGAGTTAGTACTAAGTCATCACACATTAAAAATAAATGAATAAATAAACCACATACAATAAATAAATAAAATGAATAAAATTTCTTTAATGACATTCGAGTTACATTGCTTTTGTGATCAAGATTATTGGCCAGACTCCACCATCCCAGAGTGTTCGCTGCGAGGCACGTCACCATTCTCATGAACATTCAATCAATCCTTGAGGCGACATTACTGTGGTACAAATGCAAGCAAATCTGCTGAATTCTAAAACTCTTGTCTCCCTCCACGACTTTAGCAACGAAATAAGATGAAGACAGATTCCAAGTTAATTATTTGGGATGAACTGAATTTTTTGATATTCTATAATTATTTGCTTTTTCAACCGCATACTAAGGAGATTATTGTTATTTACCTGTGTTTCTCTAGGATTGATAAAGACAAAGAACGTAAAAAAATCTAAAGTGATGCGCAGAAAGTTATGTTTTATAGTTAAGAGTCATTACGTCATTAATTAACGACGTAGGAGTGAAAAGATTAGTTTGAATATCTTTTAAGAAATTAACCATTGTATGCGCGACTATGAAGCATCGAGACAGTACCGAACCTTTGTAAAATGTTAGGAATAACAAACAAGATAGCTGGTGATGAAACTGTACCTGTCACCACCACTACTACTACCACCACCACTGCAACCACCACACCTATAGCAACAATTACTACAACTACTACTACAATTACCCATACCTTGACTATTCCAGCCCTTCTGTTACGTAAACTCACCTTAAACCCCTCCTCTCTACCCACCTCTCCCTCTACTTCACTCTCAC
>NC_059297.1:22226689-22229189 GCF_017591435.1 Portunus trituberculatus
ATATATAGTTTGGTGGCTTTGTTTAACAGCATCTTCTTAGCAGGCAGTTATCCTCAATCATGGATAAGAGCGAAGGTTTTTACAGTTTTCACGAAAGGTGACAGAAAAGACCCGTGTAATTACCGAGGTATAAGAGTAATCAACGCATTGGCTAAATTATACGATATGGTTCTGTGCCAGCGGTTAAGCCTGTGGTTCAAGCCTTTTAGGGAACAAGCTGGGGCACAAAGAAGGCGTAGTTGTATTGAACATATCGTTACGCTTCGCATTCTCTCTGACATGGCCAGACGGAAGAAAACAAAATTGTATATAACTTTCATTGACTTTTCAAAGGCGTACGACTTAGTCCCGAGGAAAAAGTTGTTTGCTGTGTTACGGCGTTATGGGTGTGGTACAGTGATGGTGGCGGCGCTAATGGCCATGTACCGTGTTACAGAAAGTTTGATAGGCGGGGCTGTGGTGACAGTTACACGTGGAGTCAGACAGGGTTCGCCTACATCTTGTTTTTGATTTATTGTATTTGTTAATGAACTTATTCGCCTCATGAAAGAAAATTGTCAACCTGAGCAACTCATCGGATGGATACATATACTGGTTCTCATGGATGATACAGTATTATTGTCAACTAGTAGACAGAATTTGTTAAAAAAGTTAGAAAAACTGAAAATTTTTTGTGAAGAATTTGGTATGGTAATCAACTGCACTAAGACAAAATATTTTGTAATTAATGGAGAAGAGAGAGATACGTGTCCTTTCTCAAGAAAACGGCTCAGTGTCCTCGGCTGTCCGGGCGCATGCTAAAAGAAAACTGATATATGTGTCCTTTCTCATTTTCCATTTGTTGTAAAGCGACGAGTCCTCGATGCTGCCATGATGTCATCCCTGCTGTATGGATGTGAGTCCTGGGTAGGGGCTGATATCAAGCCTGCTATTAAGCTGTATAATTGGGGTATTAAACAACTACTTGGGGTCAGGAAAACAACATCAAACTTGGTCTGTTATGCTGAAGCTGGCTACCCTCTGCTCCCAGATTTGATTAAGTTCAAACAACATAAGTTTTTTAGTAGTATGTGGTCTCAGAGGTCAAGTATGTCAGATGACCCATTAGCACTTTCCATCCGAATGGTGACCAGCACAAACACGCACATGGGCAAATTAATTCAAAATTTCATTGATAATGATCCTCCCGACCCGACCTCTTTAACGAGTAATGTACATAATGTAATAGAGAATTCTAATTCATCAAGGTGTACTACATATAGAGATCAATCCAAGTTTATCGGTACACGATATATATATATATATATACAAATAAACATCTAATAAACGAGTCCGACCGCATAGCGTTTACTCGTTTCCGAGTAAGTGGCCACAATCTTATCGTAGAAACCGGCCGTTGGAATAGACGAGGTCGTGGCCGCCTTCCTTTTGAAGAACGTGTGTGTGTATGTGGCAGAGGAGTTCAGACAGAGAGGCACGTGGTTGAGGACTGTTCTATAACAGGAAACATCAGAGTGAGGTATAATGTTACCACCCTTGAAGAACTATTTTCACCTGATATCCCCCATGACACATGTTGTAAAATCATTCATGATATCTTAGGAATGTATAATTAAAACGTAAATTTTATGTGTAGATTATATTTGTGGACTACATTGTTGTGATTCCAAATGTTAGTTAAATGTTTATTGTTAATTTAGTTTAGGAAGTTAGTTGTATATGTATATTATAATTTGTATTGATGCGGTCAATAAACTATCTATCTATCTCTATCTATCTGTGTGTGTGTGTGTGTGTGTGTGTGTGTGTGTGTGTGTGTGTGTGTGTGTGTGTGTGTGTGTGTGTGTGTGTGTGTGTGTGTGTGTGTGTGTGTGTGTGTGTGTGTGTGTGTGTGTGTGTGTGTGTGTGTGTGTGTGTGTGTGTGTGTGTGTGTGTGTATTTACTTATTTGAACTGTATGATTCCTCTCAATCTATCCATCTATATAGTGTATATATATGCATCTGTATATTTATCTTTCGATCTATTTACGTTACTTTTATCAACATATTTTAGTCTATGGTCATTTCTAAATAATGTTGATTGGTTTATACCACTATATATACCTGTCTTTTAATCCTCCATTTACAAAAACTAAACATTACTTATAGAACTCAAAAATATATGTTACAAAGAAAAATGTAACATAATTAGGGACACGCAAAAAAAAAAAAAAAAATAAAATGCAACAAAAATAAAGAAAATAAAACGAAAACAACAACAATAACAACAACAACAACAACAACAACAACAACGCCACTACTATCCCTACCACCACCACAACCACCACCACCACCACCAGCAATAATAGCACAAAGAACAAAAGTAAGAATACAAACAATTCTGATGATCGAAAATTTGATAGGCAATAAAAAAAGAAAAAAGAAAAATGGAATCTGGGAATGGCTCGCCGCTTCCTTCACGTCCCTAGCCCTCTCATTCCCAATCCAGAAATGAGAAGG
>NC_059297.1:22239189-22244189 GCF_017591435.1 Portunus trituberculatus
ATCATCACCGGCCGCGTTTGTTTATTTATTTATTTATTTATTTATTTATTTATTTATTTACTTATTTATTTATCTATTTATTCATTTATTCATGTATATGTGTATTACTTGATATTCTATATTTATTTGTTGATATATATCATTATCTTTTATTTATCTATTATGATGAATGGAAAGCTTCACTCTGTATCTCATCGAGACTCACCTGCACTCGAATTGCCTACTCTCTCTCTCTCTCTCTCTCTCTCTCTCTCTCTCTCTCTCTCTCTCTCTCTCTCTCTCATATTCCTTTCCTTCACACTAGGGTTGGTTTGATATAAGTCAGAATATTCTATTCAAGTTATTAAAATCGATATAAAACAGTAAAAAAAACATGTTTTAATTCTGTGTTAACTGCATAAATTCAAAATCATTTGAATTTATGATTTAAGATTTGAATATTTTTTACGTTTTATTAAAAGGTGTTTATGTTTTATAACGAGTAAATGATATTCGTTAAAACTAAATATAATGCATTAGAAAATATTTCAGAGTTATATTGATTTTAAAGAAATATGATTCGAGTAAAATTTCAACTTACAGTATAAACTGTTACACGAAAAGTCATGTTTCAATAAGAATTGTATATATATATATATATATATATATATATATATATATATATATATATATATATATATATATATATATATATATATATATATATATATATATATATATATATATATATATATATATATATATATATATATATATATATATTAGAAAATAATAAATGAACCTATGAAATTTAATTAGCATATTTTCACAGTTTGATTAAAAAATGTAGTCACAAGACAAAGAACTAACCAGTGCAGAACAAGCAGGGATCAATGGGAAAAGTCATTCAAATTAAAGACTTGATTTAAATTTTTGTAATAATCTTATATAAATCAAATATATGTAACTTTTCATTTAGATTTTGGAAGAATTCATGTATATTTTGAAATTTGGTTTACACTAGAAGCTTTAAACTTAACAAAAGAAAAAAAGACAATCAAATGAAATACAAAATAAGAGAAAGATAGAGAAAAAAATGAATAAACGAACACCGAACAGCAAATGTACGAAAGGATAAATGAACGAACAAATAAATGGAAGGGTGGAAAAGAAAATGGAAGAATAAAGAAGATGGAAAGGGAAAGGGAAGGAGAAGAGATAGGCGAGACGAGTCCTTCATATCAACGGAAGAATCAAGAGGAGCCATTTTTTCTGCGACATTTGGCGGGAAAATGCGAGACGGGGAATATTTTCATTCCCCAGAGAGAGAGAGAGAGAGAGAGAGAGAGAGAGAGAGAGAGAGAGAGAGAGAGAGAGAGAGAGAGAGAGAGAGAGTACAAAAATATCAATATACATAATTCGAGTTTTTGCCGCACACAGGAGAAGGAAAAGTTGCTATCACGAATCCTTGGCGCTGAAAGGAAACAATATTTTTTGAGAACGTAAAGTGTGTTATCGCGAATAATTTTGGCGTTAGGAGGCCGGCGAGCTGAGAGGAGGAGGAGGAGGAGGAGGAGGAGGAGGAGGAGGAGAACGTATAGGAAGAGAAAGAGGGTAGGAAAGGAAGGGAAGAATAGAAGAAGTAATATTGACAAAAAAGGAGAGGAAAAAAGTGGATGGAAAGAGGAAAAAAAAATGTAAATGTACAGGTTACTATATTGCCTTAATTTTTTAGAGCAGGAAAAGAAGGAAAGGAAGGAAGGAAGGAAGGAAGGAAGGAAGGAAGGAAGGAAGGAAGAAAAGAAGGAGAAATACGAAGAGATAAGGAGGCAAGAGTGAGGGAAGAGAGGAAGGCTTAGGAGGGAGAGAAGGAGGGAAGGAAGGGAGAAAAGGAAAAAAAAATACGGAGGAGGGAGGGAGGGAAGGAAAAGACGGAAAGGTAAACAGGTTATAAAGGAAAAAAAAGGGAGGAATGAATAAACAAGGAAACGAGGGAATGAAGGAATGTGGAAAAGAATAAAGGAAGCAGGAAAGGAAAAAGAAAAGATTAAAGGACAAAATAGAAAAATAATTCAATTTGAAGGGATAGGAAAGGTAAATGAGCAAGTAAAGGAAGGAAGGAAGAAAAAGTAGGAAGGAAGAAAGGCAGGGAGGAAGGAAGAAAGAGGATAAGACAGGGAGAAACGGAAAGAAAAAGAAAAATATGAAACTGCAAGGAAAAGAGAACCATAAAAAGGAAGAGAGGAAAAGAAAATAGTAAAGAAAGAAAGAAGAAAAGAAAAAAGAAAAAAAAAAGAAAAGAAATGATAAGGAAGAAAAAAAAGAAGGCATAAAGGAACGAAGAAAGACAGAAACAAAGAAAGGAAGAAAGAAAGGCGAGAAGGATGAAAAAAAAGGAAGAAAAAAGGACCAAACTTAAAGGAACGGAAAAAGAAAAAGAAAAGGAAAAATGGAAAGAATGAAAATTGTGAAAGGGAGAAAGAGAGAAAGAAAAAAAGGGAAGAAAGAATGGAAGGATAGGTTAGTTTGGCCGAGTTTTCACCCTCAATTGAAAATGGAATATTATAGCATTTTCTTACCGGGCAAAGATACACCCTTCTGGACTCTCTCTCTCTCTCTCTCTCTCTCTCTCTCTCTGGATAAAAAAAAAAAAACTCAGAAGGCAACGAGCTTTAGAAACAAAAAACATATCTATTTCTTTACTTTTTTGTTTTTTTTCTTTTGTTGGGAAAGGAAAGAGGGAAAAGTTACATCACGACCGTGCCGAGAGAGAGAGAGAGAGAGAGAGAGAGAGAGAGAGAGAGAGAGAGAGAGAGAGAGAAAAAAATCTGGTTGAACACGTTAATCACCTTAGTCTCTCTCTCTCTCTCTCTCTCTCTCTCTCTCTCTCTCTCTCTCTCTCTCTCTCTCTCTCCTGTCTTCGTCCCCGTCCTCTTCCTAATTCTCCTTTTTCTTTCCTCCTTTCTCCTCCTCTGTTCTCCTCCTCCTCCTCCTCCTCCTCCTCCTCCTCCTCCTCCTCCTCCTCCTCCTCCTCCTCCTCCTCCTCCTCCTCCTCCTTTCATTATCACATTATCATTATTCCTGTATTTCCTCTTGATTACTCTCCTCTCTAAAAGAATGATTTTTTTTTCTCTCTCTTCCTCCTTTTATTACATTTCTCACACTTCCATTTCCTCACTTACATTATAATATGGCTCATTTTTCATTTCTCCTTTTATTTTCCCCTTTTACAATTATTCCAAATTTCTGACTTTCTCCTCCTCGTCCTCCAACTCTTCCTCCTCCTCCTCCTCCTCCTCCTCCTCCTCCTCCTCCTCCTCCTCCTCCTCCTCCTCCTCCTCCTCCTCCTCCCAGCTGGTTCGCACAGATGGCGTTCTCTCACTCACTCACTTACCTCCTCCTCCTCCTCCTCCTCCTCCTCCTCCTCCTCCCGCCAGGAAATCAAAGTGAGAGGGGAACCGTTACATTTAAAGCCCTCCCGCCAAATTTGAAAAAGCGACTAACGGACCCATTTCAACTTGTAACGGTTTTAACGGATAGCACAAACTTTCCTTCCATCTTTTTTTTTTTTTTTTTCTTTATTTTATTTTGGTTTTCTTGTTTTTTTCATTTTTCATTTTTTTTAGGATCGTCGAGTATTTTTTTAATTCTTTTTTGTTTTATTTCTTTTGGTGATCGGGTTTGTTGTTGTTATTTATTTGTTTGTTTGTTTGTTTATTTGTTGTTTGTGTTGTTTGTTGTTGTTTGTGTTGTTTTCTTAATGTATGAGGTATACTATTTAGGCAACACACACACACACACACACACACACACACACACACACACACACACACACATATACACACACAGGCAGACAGGCAGACAGGTAGACAGACAGACAAATACACTCACTCCCTCACTCCCTCACTCTCTCTCTCTCTCTCTCTCTCTCTCTCTCTCTCTCTCTCAACACTTGAAACACTTGAAACACTTTATTATGTTTGGCATTTGTGTACAGATTGTGATAACCAATGAATTTGATAATACAAACAGCCCTTTCTTTGCAAGTAAAAACTTTATGGCCAAAAAATAAAACATTTCAATCAAAAGCAAAATAGACAAACACTGAATTAAACAAAGAGAACAAGTATCAACTAAAACATTGAAAAGAAGAGGGAGAGAAAAGGAAAAGATATTCAGAGAAAATACATATACCCGATCTCACCTATGTTTGCATAGGTGCAAATGTTAAAACACTCACTTACAATGGTGACAAAGTTAATAATATTATAAATAAAAAAATAATAATAATAACAATAATATGATAACAATAATAGTACAATAATAATAACAACATAAGAAGAAAAGGATAACAATAATAATAATGATAATAATAATAATAATAATAATAATAATAATAATAATAATAATAATAATAATAATAACTAACAATAATAATAAATAATAATAATAATAATAACAATAGTAATAATAGTAATAATAGTAATAATAATAATAAAGATGATATTAATAATGCTAATAAAGTGATAACATATTCTATCAAGAGAAATAACGACAACTGAATTTGACAAAAGCAACCAGTTATGGTGTATAGACTAATAAAATGACAATAAATGTTTCTTGAAATTGTTTTTGAAAGATGATAAGCTAGTGGATTGTTTAACATGCATGGGCAATAAGTTCCAAATTTTAGGTCCTGTGTACAGCAGAGAATGCTTGAATAAGGTGAGTTTGTGTGCGGGTATGTTGAGTGAGTTTTTATTTCTGGTGTGGTGGCTGTGTGCAGGTTGGGTATTAAATACATTGTTGTTAATCATTTTAAACATGTATGAGGCAATGTTCAGTTTAGACAAATCGTCCAAGTTCAAGATATTTAATGATTTAAATAATGGAGGAGTATGTTCATTGAAGTCACTGTTACTAATAATCCTAATTATTTTTGTGCAGAACATTAAGTTGATACAGGTGACAGGGATAAGTTTGAGACCAGATTGGGTTACAATAGATTAGCTGTGGAAAAA
>NC_059297.1:22249189-22261689 GCF_017591435.1 Portunus trituberculatus
AGTGCAACGCAAAGCAAAGCAAGGGAAAGCAAGATGAGGCAATGGAATACAAGGCAAGACAAGGCGAGGCGAGGCGAGGCGAGGCAAGGCAAGGCAAGGCAAGGCAAGGCAAGGCAAGGCAAGGCAAGGCAAGGCAAGGCAAGGCAAGGCAAGACGAGGCAAGGCGAGAGAAAGCATAGCAAGACAAGACAAGGAAAAGCAAGGCAAAGCAAGGCAAGGCAAGGCAAGGCAAGGCAAGACAAGGCAAGGCGAGAGAAAGCATAGAGACAAGACAAGGAAAAGCAAGGCAAGAAAGGCAAGGCAAGGCAAGGCAAGGCAAGGCAAGACGAGGCAAGGCGAGAGAAAGCATAGCAAGACAAGACAAGGAAAAGCAATGCAAAGCAAGGCAAGGCAAGGCAAGCCAAGACAAGACAAGGCAAGACAAGGCAAGGCGAGACAAAGCAAGGCAAAGCAAGGCAAGATAAGGTAAGGCAAGGCAAGGCAAGGTGAGCTGAGGCACAGCAAGGCAAGGCAAGGCAAGGCAAGGCAAGGCAAGGCAAAGCAAGGCAAAGCAAGGCAAGGAAAGGCAAGGCAAGGTAAGATGAGGCAATGGGAAGTGAGCCAAGAGGAGGCAAGGCATGGCAAGACAAGGCAAAGCAAGATGAAGTAAGGCAAGGAAAAGCAAGATAAGGCAAGGCAAGGCAAGACGAGGAAGGCGAAGCAAGGCAGAGCGAGGCTAGGCAAGGCAAGGCAAGGCAAGGCAAGGCGAGGCGAGCCAAGGCGAGACAAGGCAAGTCAAGGCAGGACAAAGCAAGGCAAGGCAAGGCAAGGTGGGGAAGGGCAAAGCAAGGCAGGGCAAGGCGAGGCGAGGCAAGGTAAGGCAGGAGGGATGCATGGAAAGCGTTGTGTGAATAAAAAGGAGAAAGAATTATACAGACAGCAGAGTTACAGTATTTCCCGCAGCGAGCACGGCGGAGTCCTGACTCAACAAAAATTGAAGCATCATTCAGAAAAGAAAGATCGCCGCACTGAAATGAAACATGCCAGCCACGCGTGCCTGTCTGGACACAGCGGACCACGGCCAGGCGAGGGATCCGGTTACGAGGCGGCGCAACGTTTTATACGAAAAGATAGGGATGGTCTGCATTCCCGCCACCACCATCCCTTCCCTTCCCCTGCTCCTTCCCCAAGCCGCCTGCCGCACTAAGGGGAGGTGAGTGACGCGGCTGTCGTGCCCGTGCCGCTGCAGTAGGGGCGTGTGGGTGCTCAGCGGGACTTGAGGTGTGGCGACCCGAGGCAGGCGTGGCAGCTCCCAGCCAGACACTGCCAGGCTGGACAGGGGAGACAGCCTGGGCACGGCGAGCAGGGCGGGATGCTGTGGTGGTGGTGGTAGTAGTAGTAGTAGTAGCGGTAGAAGTAGTAATAGTAGTAATTATTGGTTCTACTTTTTATCTTCCACAGAAGACAAAGTGATACAGTAACACAAAGCATCCCATGAACAGCACACACACACACACACACACACACACACACACACACACACACACAGGAACAAACCCTTTCACTCACTCGCTCAGTGTTACCCTTCTCTCTCTCTCTCTCTCTCTCTCTCTATTACTTCACTCCACGTGGTTATATCAGCTCCTCCCTCGCATCAAAGAAGAAAGAGGGAAAAAAGAAAGATGGAGAGAAAGAGAGAAAGATAGAAAAAGAAAAAGAAAATGGGCAGAGACAACAGAAAACGAAGTGCGTGTTTCCGCCGCCGTAAATTGTCGGGTCTTTTCTGACGAATCACTATTAATTTTGTTGGGTAATTGTGGCCTTCCTGGGTTATCCTTCCACTCTCCCCCTCCCATTAAACCCCTTTCCCCTTTTCTCCCTTACCTTCCCCCTCAGCCCAATTTCTGTATGACCCCAATTTCCACCTTTTCTCCTCCTTCCCCCCTTCTCTCTTTCTCTTCCTTTCCCTTTATTATTTTTTCGGCTGCTGTAAAATCCCTCTCGTTTTCCTCCTCTCCGTCCCCATCATCTCCCTTCCCTTGTAATCTCTACCTATTTTGCCTCCTTATTGATAACCCTTTCCTTCCATCAGTAAAGACCCATAAGGAAATTAACAGGTTACTGGTGGAACTCTTTTTTTTTTTTATTTATACCATGTGGGTTTTTCACGGGAATTTAAGGGCTAAAGGGGGTACTGTTTAGGGTACCTCCTATCTCAAAGCCCACCCGCTAGGAAACCGTTGCCCCGAGTGAGGAAGCCCAACCTACACTCGGACCGTGGACAGGATTCGAACCCGTGCGCTTGGAGACCCCTCGGACCCCAAAGCGCGCATGGTTCCACTGTACCACGGCGGTCCCTCCTTTGTTTTCCTTTTGTCTTTTTTCCCTGTTTTTTTCTTGATTTCTTTTACTTATTTCTTTTTATTTCATTCATTTATTTATTTTTGTGTAAGAGGAAAACTGGCGAAGCTAAAAAATAAAAACAAGCCTCCCCCACTTAGTTGCCAGTCCCCTTGCTGGTTCGAAAGGGTTAGCTGAAATAAAAGGGTAAAATGTCTTGAATCCTTCCTTTACCTTTCTCTTTTTTTTTTTTTTTTCATTTCTGCTTTTTTTCATGGGTGGAAGATACCGACCAACAGAAATATGAGTAAACCAATAGATAAAACAGAAGATAAAACAAAAAAAAAGATACCCACTCAGAGATATGCAAGGTTAAAAAAGTAAAAAAAAAAAAATGAAAAAAAATCCTATCAACTAACTCAAAATATAAACGTACAATATTAATAGTTATCTGTCACTTATGGTAACTTCCTCACACTGAAATTCCAATGGCATAAACTTCATCCCTTCCTCTCTTCCCTTTCTATCTTCGTTTCTCACCTCTTTATTTTCTAGCCAAGCCTAACCCTCTCTCTCTCTCTCTCTCTCTCTCTCTCTCTCTCTCTCTCTCTCTCTCTCTCTCTCTCTAAACGTAACGACAAGCGCTTAAAGGGGTGAGAGAGAGAGAGAGAGAGAGAGAGAGAGAGAGAGAGAGAGAGAGAGAGAGAGAGAGAGAGAGAGTAATTATTAGAGTAAGATGGTGATTTAAGAGAAAGAGAGACAAAAATAGACAGTAAAAGCAGCACAGAGAGAGAGAGAGAGAGAGAGAGAGAGAGAGAGAGAGAGAGAGAGAGAGAGAGAGAGAGAGAGAGAGAGAGAGAGAGAGAGAATATGAAGGAAATATGAGTGCTACATAAAACAAATCTTAAAGAAATTACTATTGAGAAGTATTAAATTATGAAAAAAATACGAAATAAAAAAAAATGACACGTATCGAAAAAAAATAACTGATAACTATAAATAAACAGTGACAGATATGTACAAGAAAAAAAAAATCAGTAATAATAATGCAAATAGAGAAAACGAAAGAAGAAACATAAGGTGGTAGTAGTAGTAGTAGTAGTAGTAGTAGTAGTAGTAGTAGTAGTAGTAGTAGTAGTAGTGGTGGTGGTGGTGGTGGTGGTGGTGGTTAATAGTAGTGGTGGTGGTGGTGGTAGTAGTAGTAGTTTCAGTGGTGGTGGTGGTGGTGGTGGTGGTGGTAGTGGTAGTGGTGGTTTCAGTGGTAGTGGTGGTAGTAGTGGTTTCAGTGGTAGTGGTAGTAGTAGTGGTTTCAGTGGTAGTAGTAGTAGTGGTAGTAGTAGTTTCAGTAGTAGTAGTTTCAGCAGTAGTAGTAGTAGTAGTAGTTTCAGCAGTAGTAGTAGTAGTAGTAGTAGCAGTAGTAGTAGTAGTAGTAGTAGTAACATCAGAAGTAGAAGCAGAGGTAGTAATGGTAAAATGAAAATAATGAACGACGAATAAAAAAATAAAAAAATTGAGCACAAACCTGACAAAGACATTATTGGAACAAATGAACCAGGGCAGACTTTTTCACTTTGCTCCATTTTCTTTCTTTTCTTTTTTTTTTTGATCCTCCACTTTTAAAATGTTCATTCCTGGCCGCCGCTCATTCCTTACCTGAAAAGAAAGAAAATTCACATTTGAAAAAGAGAAGAGGATAGAAGAAAAGGAAAAAAGAGAAGAAAGAAAAACCGTACCATGCCATAAAATACAACGTTAACACAATCAATGCGTCATAATTATGGTATTAATCACCATAAATGTAACGTTAATTGCCGTGATGCTCTTTTTTCAACGACTCTTAAATAACGACTCTTTTCCTCTTCACACTATTCACATTATTTAAGTAGTAGAAGTTGTACCAATAGTAGTGATAGTGGTGGTGGTAGTAGTAGTAGTAGTAGTAGCATAATGGTAGTTGTAGTAGTAGTAGTAGCATAATGGTAGTTGTAGTAGTAGTAGTAGCATAATGGTAGTTGTAGTAGTAGTAGCATAATGGTAGTTGTAGTAGTAGTAGTAGTAGTAGTAGTAGTAGCATAATGGTAGTTGTAGTTGTAGTAGTAGTAGTAGTAGTAGTAGCATAATGGTAGTTGTAGTAGTAGTAGTAGTAGTAGTATAATCATAGCAGTAATGGGGGTGATGCTGGTAGTGGTGGTGATACTAACAATATAAGTGGTAGTATTAATAATAGTAGTAGCTGTACTAAATTTGCAATGATTCTTTGCTGTTCTTCCTTCCTCCTGCCTGCCTGTCCTTGCATGTCACTTCCCTTCCTCCTTACTTCTTTCAATTCCACTACATCACATTAATGCGTTCCTTCCCTCCGGCTTCTATATATCGCATTCTTTCCTCCCTTCTTTTTTCTTTATTTCTCCCAGTCACTTCCTTTCCTTCTTATTCTACTTCAACATCCTCATTAATGCAAAAAGATCAATCATAATGTTCGTTTTAATACACGTATATATTTTCATAGGAAACTGAAAACCAGAGAGGCTATAAACAGGTCACAGAAGGAAAGTAATGAGTATATACCAAAACAAAGGCAAAGTCAGAAATGCCAACTTTCAAGCAGTTTATACGGGGTAAGGTGAGGCTGAGGAGCATGAGATGGCGGAGGGGAGTATTAATCGCCTGGAAGAAGCTTAGGAGTTGTTATACGAGAAGAAAGGCGAAGGCAAAGGACAGTTGAGAGTGTTATATAAGAAAGGGAAGGCGGAGGACAGTTGAGTGTTGTGAATGGATGTGAATGGAGTGATTGATCTTGGCGCAGTTGAGAGTATGAACCAGATATTATAGTAGGACTTACTGAGACTACATGGGTTAAGTGGGTGGGTGTGTGATAGAACAACCATGAGGAATAGTGTAGTTAATAGAGTCAAGAGAAGAACAGTAACCATCTCCCCACAGCGGTAAGAAAGGAGAGTATTACTGGAGGCCGTGGATGTGAGGGAAGCACTGGGACAAATGGAGCATCAAACTGGTTATTAGTTAAAAGAATGGAGGCAAGAATTAAGTGAGGATGGAATATATCATTATGAATCCTATCTTCACGTCACCACCTCCTTTTCCTCCTCCTATCCTTGTATGTCATCTTTCTTCCTATCTCTCGCCATTAACTTTCTTCTACTTCACTCCACGTCCTTCCCTTCTTCCTTCTATTCTTCTACACAATCTTTTATTCCGCTCTTCTATTCCCCCAACGTCACATCACTTCCTTTCCTCCCTTCACCTCTCTTTGGTATCTCCTTCTCTCACTGCTATCTACCTTCTCTCCCTCTTATCCATCCTCCACACGTCCTTTCCTACCTCTTTCTATTCCTCCACTCCTTGCATTCCCTCTCTCTTATCACTCCACGTTCTTCCCTTCCTCTTACCTCTCATACCGCTTCTTTTTCTCTCTCGTTCTATCCCTAAACTTCACAGTCTTCCTTCCCTTGTTCCCTCTCTCCCTCCTTCACTCCCTCCCTCCCTGCGAGCCAAGACGCCAAACATCTTCACCACAAGACATTTGCACGCCAAACAACCAACTTTTCTGGACGATTTCGTATTTTTTATTGTTTTTTTTCTTATTCATTTGGAAACGCTGCGCCATATTCATTCCTTGCAAAACTTTTCGTAAACCAACCCAAGTCAAACAAACAAAAAGTAATGAAAGAAAAAATAAAGAGAAGATGCGAAGGAAAACTTGAGAAGGAGCAGTTTCGCTTAAAAAAAAAAAGTGAGAAGAAAAAAAAACTATCTATATACAGAAACTTGAATACGAAACGAAAAAAAAAAAAAAATAGATGCTGTATATTTTCCTTTTCTATTTTTTGTGTGAAGTGAATAAGATCAACATGCAAACTACTGCAGGAAACTACTAGAGGAGGAGGAGGAGGAGGAGGAGGAGGAGGAGGAGGAGGAGGAGGAGGAGGAGGAGGAGGAGGACGGTGATAACACGAACAAAGGAATACAAAATGGAAAAAAAAAATGAGATAGGAGAGAAGAAAAAAGAAAAGGGAAAACACATCAACACTAAAACAGTAAAAGAAGGGAAATATAAATGAAAATGCTAGAGAGAGAGAGAGAGAGAGAGAGAGAGAGAGAGAGAGAGAGAGAGAGAGAGAGAGAGAGAGAGAGAGAGAGAGAGAGAAATAAAGGCGAGTAAAGAGAGAATCAACGACAAAAGGTATCAATTAAGGAAAACGAGCCCGCAATTAGCTCTTTCCTCCTCCTCCTCCTCCTCCTCCTCCTCCTCCCTAATCTGGCCCAGAGAGGCGGCCGGCAATGTTATGCGCCTCGCAGGCCGTCTGCTGAAGTGAGGTGGGGAGGTGGGAGGTGAGGGGATCCTGTCAGACTCGTAATGGACACTAAAATTTACATCCCTCGCCTTCACGACACTGAATACTCGTATGTGACCTCACCTGACCCAGCCGAGAGAGAGAGAGAGAGAGAGAGAGAGAGAGAGAGAGAGAGAGAGAGAGAGAGAGAGAGAGAGAGAGAAATTTTCGTACCCATTCCATCTCGAGGACTCTCTAAACACGAAGAGTATTAAGAAATTAGACCGATTAAATACTAAAAATAAATCTGCAAATAAGCAAATGAATAAGTTAAAAAGATAGAATAGCTAATAAACTTTTACAAATGTATGAATTATCAGAAAACGGAAAGAAGAAAATCTATGGGCAAATGGGTACAGCTACTTCAACTACGTTATTATTATTATCACCATCATTATTATTATTATTAATATTATAATAATTATTAACTATTATCATTATTATTATATATTTTTTCTTACTTCTCTTTATTATATATTTTCTTACTTCCTCTATTCTATCTCGTTCCTCTTTTCTTTTCTCGAACATAAAAGGAAATTGTAAGTTATTATGTGGAAATATTGTTTAGCATTGAAAGGGTTAAGTGATGGGTGTAAACATAATGTGGAAACTAAAATATTGCCGTAACCTCGATACGGCTGCCACACCACCAAACTACCCATACTCGTTCGTGTTTTATTCTCTCATCAGTACTTTCAAAGGCTGCAGAGATGAATGGTGGGCATTTAACGAGCCTAATTAGATGCTGACAGGCTGTAGAGAGAGTTATGAAGGTTTTCAAGGGTATTTTCATGATTTTGTTTATAGTTTAACAGAAATTTTGTACCATCATATTAAAAAAAAAAAACGCTCATGAGAACCTAATTAATTATATCAGCAGTCGAGAGCTTCTACTCTCATATTTCCTAAACAGCCTCGGCACTATAGGCTCTATAGGTCTTACCGTAAAAAAAAAAAAAAACACTTCATGACAGCTACTGAAAGGCGTTTTGAACTCATATTTAGACAGCTCATGCACGTTCACTCTTCCTTGTTCTACCACTCTCGCCCACAGCGGAATCTGAAGCATGCCGATAAGTAGTGAAAGACATAAGACGTGAAACTTCATAGTCTCGTATTGTTAAACGCCTTGGCATCTCATCAGGATTATTTTTCGAGGCCACAGATACGTTGTGACATTTATTTTTCCTTTATAGATTATGATCCACATAAAATCACCAGCGCAACAATGAAACCACCTCTGAAAATTCCCCTTTTCTAGTGTAGCCTGTAGAAAGTGATGAAAATAAGGCATCCAAACCATACACTGTTGTTTGATAAATATTTTGGTACCCAACACTGTAGCGTCAAGGTAGGAAAGTTTAGCAGACATAAGAGGGGAGGTTAAGAGTGATAATCATCGCGCGCTCAAACACACACACACACACACACACACACACACACACACACACACACACACACACACACACACACACACACACACGGCCAAGGTCATTCCACAATAAAGTTTCCCCCAAAAAATAGAGAAATAACAGCATGGCCTTAAAGATGCGAGATAAAAACTCAAAACTTCGTCCATTTCCCCTCCCTACCTAATCACCCCCACAAAAACTCCTTCACTAACTGATGACTAATTTTTTCCTTAAATTTCTCACTTGACCTGACCTGACCTCGCGTGACATTTCCTCACCTTCCCCTCTAACACCCCGGTGTTTTACGAAAGCGCGGATTGGCATATCAAAAGCGCGGCAAACGTTGCTGATATATCGCTATCAAAATCGCGGCAGAATATTAAGTCAAAAGCGCGTTTTATCACTCACCTCTAAGTCCGATTGTTTATACGTTCATTAACGATCGCTCAACTCTTCTGTTAGCCAGATGATATATATATATATATATATATATATATATATATATATATATATATATATATATATATATATATATATATATATATATATATATATATATTTATTTATTTATTTTTCTTTTTCTTAAGTAAGTATAGGCTTGTCCTTGTAAGTATATTCTTCTTTCACCTCAGTACAGGCTTGTCCTTGCAGTCCTTTATAAAAACACTTTTATATAATCCTATATTCGTCATGTAAAAAATGTGTCCATAAAACCAGTTTATGTAATAAAATATTCGTCACACACCTCGATTATTCGATTATTACAGTTTTGTGTTTGCTCTGAATTTGTTAGCCAAGCTCTTCATATAGTTGTGTCTGTCTGTTGCTCCTGAAATATATTTGTTGTACTGGGAAATAGCATACTGTTTTGTTCAGGTTTCTTCATTGTTGCAGACTTACTGATACTCCTCATCTTTATGTAGGTATTACTCTGGAGCTTCACTAGAACGTCTAGGAATGCATATATAGATGGATGGGAAGAATAAAATTGCTCATTAAAATGAGCATTGTTTGTACGCCTGGTATGTGAGGGGATTTCAGCCCAAAGCACTGGAGGATATCTTGAGTTTGGTGATATATAATTGTCTACAACAACAGTGAACACTTTGTGAATCATTAAGACACACCAAACAAAACTTATTGAAATAGCGAGTCATAGGGAATATTCTTGGCGCGCTTTTGTAACTGCATTAAGGGTGAATTTCGAACTCGTTAATCTTTTCGAATCCGCGCTTTTGTAATGCGCCCCTAACACCCCAACGAAGTGTCACAGAGCGGCCAGTCCCTGCGTCACGTCACGCTGATCTGCCTACGCTACCTCACCACGTCACCCTTCCGTCCCTCCTTGGAATGCCCACCTCGTCACCCTAGCGTACTCAGGAGCAGCTCTCTGTCTGAATTCCTAATGGTGTCACACGTCACTCGCTTCCTGGCTTCCCCCGGCGTGATGCGCATCTTCCCTTCCGGTGCAGTACAGGACTATACGTATACTATAGATTTTACTATATAAAAGGCACACTGGCCATGGTGAAAAAATAAATAAATAAAAAAAAGGCCCACTGAGGTGCCGATCTCTAAAGAAGAAACAAAAGGACTGAATATGTAATGAAAATAGTAATAATAATAATAATAATAATAATAAAAAATAATAACAGTAAACCAAATAATCTTGTTACAAAGCTAAAACAAATATCAACATGAGAAACAACAAGAGGGCAGTAGATCTAGTCAATTCTTTAGTCATCCCGTGTACTATTCCATGATATCCTAAGCCTGAGACTTTCATCTGGTCGTTCAGCTTTCCAGTCGCTTCACCCGCTGTCCTGCGCTCCTCATGAGTGTCACGGTACTAATAAGTGTTACCGGGCCTTTCTAAACGTCACCAAGCCTCTTCTAAGCGTCACCAGGCATTTCTACGTGTTAGCAAATCTTCTCTATGCGTCACCTTACCTTTTCTAAGAGCTACTGCCTTTTCTAAGCGTCACCAAGCCTTTTCTAAGCCTCGCCATACATTTTCTATCCGTCACCAAACTTTGCCTATGCCTTAACATACTTTTCTAAGCGTCACTGCCTTTCCTGAGCGTCACCAGGATTTCACTGTGTCACGTAGCCCTTGTCTCCTAGTCACGTGGCTTCAACAGCATCACCCACCTATGTGCATCCCAGTGTAGCGTTGTTCCCTTCTCCCCTAGGACTAATCAAGCGTTTTACTGTTTTTTAGAGACTTCTCTGACGTCACCTGGTCCCCTCACTCAAGCGATACTTATAGTTTGCATAGCGTCAACCACCCAGCCTCCTCCACCCTCACCATCTCCCACCACATCCAGTCACCTAAATTCAGCCAAGTGTTAAAAGAAAATCTGTTCACATACTTCTTTCATCACACATTCTATTTGAAAGAAGTTGTTGAGGAATTTTACCGAGTCATTTTTATTATTGTTTTGATTTATTTTAACGACGATTATCTTAAACTGGCTTTATTGTAAGTTGTTGGGAAACTTTTAGAGTGTTTTCATAATTTGGATGGTGTTTAACAACGAAACTGTACAGTGAAAGATGATAATTTATATAAAAAACCTTGACTAATCATCTCTTTGTTGTTTGTAAATTGTTACAATGTTGGAGTCACTAATGTTTGTATATGAGCAATGGCGGAAGGTACTAGTGGCTTGCATTCACGGACTCGCTCACACTGTTTTCCCAGGGGCGTTAACATAAACAAAGCTAGTTCTTTTTTTTCTATACCATGTGGGCTTTTCACAGGAATTTATTGGCTAAAGGGGATACTTTTTGGGGTACCTCCTATCTCAAAGCCCACCGCTAGGAAATCCGTTGCCCCGAGTGAGGAAGCCCAACCTACACTCGGACCGTGGACAGGATTCAAACCCGTCTGCTTGGAGACCCCTCGAACCCCAAAGCACGCATGGTTCCACTGTACCACTATATCAAGTGTACAGTTATCTACACTACACCAAGAGAGTCTTACACGCACACACGCACATTCCAATTTCCTTTTTTGTAGCTGTTATTGTTATATTATCAAAACTATTAGCCTTTATCTGCTATCAAACTCCTACGACCCCTACGCTATTTCTCTTGTTCCTTCTGATTCCTCTCTGCTTTCTTTCAATGTTATGCTTTTTATCTATCTCAATATTCCCAGAACTACATGAATATATCTGCCACAATACTCAGCTTCCCTAACCAAACGATGCCTCTTGTTTTCTCTGATTCACTTAATATCATCTCCTGTCCTAAGTATCGTCCAGCTCTTATTGTAATATTACCAGAAGTATAAACATTTTACATGCCATTTAGACTCCCCTTCCCTAACTCAATCATCTCTCTTATTCCCTCTAGTTTTCGTCAAGTCACCTGCTGTCCTCAGTGTTGTGTTGCCTGGAGTCTGGAAACATATCTGTGTAGCCCCCATGACATTTCTCTTACAACTCATTAAAAATTCCCTATAGCTTCCCATTGTTTTGACCCTTCCACGTCACTCAGCTTGTTTGTTCCCTCTGATTTCATTCACGACACTTGGTTTCCTCCGTTGTGTAGTTTCTATAGCGTCTCTCGGACTTTTCCTCATAGATCCCCAACGTCTTAAGGTTTTGTTTTCTCCACACCCGTCCTTCCTCAGCGCAATGAAGTCACTCATGGTTTTCTTAACCAATATAATCATTCTCTTGATGGATAAATCTTGTTGCCTTCATCTCCCTCAGATCGGTTTACCTTACTTCCTTCGTTGGTGATATTAAGTCACTCGCCCACTCACTGCTCCCTGCAACAATATATTACCTTCTGGCAAACTTGATGGCTAAGTCTTGTTACCAATCTTCGGTAAATGTATAGCTATGTATTAACCTAAATGACCGTCAATCGCTTCGTTTTATCGCGGGACGGAGGAGGTGAGATGAAAGTTAGGGAGCTTGTGAGTCCATCCATGCAGCTGGAAGAGAGAACGACACAGATTTATCGCAACTTCAGGCCATATTTAGAAACGGTTGCTCTCTCAACACAACTCTTTTCTAAGGCTACAGAGATGATTAGCCAGGTTGTCAAGAGTGTTTCCCCTGTGATAATGTAAAAAGTTTGTTATTATGTCACTATAATCGTAAAAATACCATTGAAACTCATAATTTCTGACAGATTCTTTCGAAAATTATTGAGGTACGGCGCAAAAATATAAAGAAATATGGTGCTTTGCTTTGGTTCATTCCATTCATTTATGAGAGAACTTCATTATCGAGATGAGTCATTCTGAAAAAGATTTATGCTTTTCAGTATTATTTTGCACATGTTTCCTTAACTATTATCCACTTTGAGACTTGTTTCTTGCTCGACAGCCAATTCTAAATATTATACTGCCTAGACATTGCAAAATTGATCATTTTCAATTCCTTTCTTTAGAGTA
>NC_059297.1:22266689-22271689 GCF_017591435.1 Portunus trituberculatus
ATAGGAAAGCAAAGGTTAAATCGAGTATTTCATCAGAATCTTATGCACACGTGTGTCTACAAAGTTGTAAGCGATTATAATGGAGGAAAAAATAAAGAAAGCATAATGTGAATAGCAGTGAAGAAGTTTACCTTATATTTTCATTTACAACTTTGAGAAAAACCAGCTCAATTCCCCTCTAAATACAAGTGGAAATAGAAAAAAGAAAGATAAAAGTGGAAAAAAAACATTCATACTTAAACTCCAATAAAGATAACTAAAAGAAAGAACTGAAAAAAACACAAAAATTACAAAGAAAATGAAAAAATAAGAGAAAAAATACTCATAACATACAATAAAAAAAAATAACTACAGAAAAAAAACGAATAAAAGCAAGTTCAATTAATTCAGTCTCAGTCATATTACATAAGAGTAACTAATAAACCCCCAAACCATTACCATTTATATCCACACACACACACACACACACACACACACACACACACACACACACACACACACACACACACACACATATACAGGTAGGCTCTAAGTCAGCAGGTGTAAGTGTTAATGAGTGAGGTCAGGTAAAGCGTCACGGTCAGTAAATTCACCTTTCACACCTGATTGACTTGCTTTCAATTACACGACGCTGCTTTGAGCTACTGAATTGTTGAGACCTGACTAACTAACTGACTCTCTCTCTCTCTCTCTCTCTCTCTCTCTCTCTCTAATCGACGCCTCCCATCTCCTCCTCGTCTCCCATTCCCCATCATTCAATTAATTTACTTCCTTCATTCTGTCTCCCTCCCTCCCTCACACCCTCCCTTTGTTTTGTTCTCTCTCTCTCTCTCTCTCTCTCTCTCTCTCTCTCTCTCTCTCTCTCTCTCTCTCTCTCTGTTCATTTTATTCCTTTCTTATTTCTGTCTTGTTTCTCTGTTCTTTCCGTATATATATTTTCTTCATGGTTCCTTCCTTCCTTCCTTTCCTTCTGTGATTCTCATCACTTTTATCTTCATTCTCTGTTTCATTCCCTCATCCGTTAAATGTCACTTCCATTCTTCTCACATTCTTCCATCTACCTCCTTCGTTTTCTTCTCTCCTCTCTTCACCACATCTTTATCTGCTCTTTTTTCTTTCTCCATCAATGAAATCATCTAATGCTTCTTCCTCCTTCACTCCTTTCCCATCATCTCCTTTTTCTCCTCTTCCTCCTCCCTTACTCTTTCCCTCCTTCCTTCATTCTTGCCTCTTTTCACGCAAACCTTCATCACTCACTCCCTTCTTATCCTTTCTTATCATTCTCCATCATTCCATCCATCTTTTCACCCTCCATCTCTCCCTCTCTCCCTCCCTCCCACCTGTCCCACCTGTCCCCTCTCCATTCTTCTCTCTCCTTTCCTCCATCCTTCAAAGTTTCCCTCCCGCCGCCCTCTTTTCCTCTCATCATTTCGCTTCTTCCGCCTAGACTGACTCTGAAACACACTCTCTCTCTCTCTCTCTCTCTCTCTCTCTCTCTCTCTCTCTCTGATCAAATTAACATGCTATCTTTTCATCTACTTATCTATCTATCTATTTATCTATCTATCTATCTATCTATCTATCTATATATCTATCTATCAACTCACTTAGTTATCGATCTACGTATAAGCAATTCATAAAACACACTCCATTCAAACATTTATCTTCTATGCATGTACTTCACCTCCCAATGATTAATTCACATACATACATACATACCTACATACATACATACATACATTTAAAAAGCATGCCTCACGGAAGTCCTGTACTCGTCTATCCCTTTAAATAATACGAAAATTGTTACTCCTCTCTCTCTGTCTCTGTCTCTGTCTCTTTCTCTCTCTCTCTGTCTGAACATAATGTAGTAAATACCGCCAGTTTGGTTTTATTTTTTTTCCTTCAGTCTTTCTCATCCAGCTATAAAATTTGTGGTTCTGTTTTTTAAAGTCATTGTTTTTTATCCCTTCAAAGATTTTTCGTTCGTTTTTCTCCCTTGCTTCAGGGTATTAATAGTGTATCTAGAGAGAGAGAGAGAGAGAGAGAGAGAGAGAGAGAGAGAGAGAGAGAGAGAGAGAGAGAGAGAGAGAGAGTGTGTGTGTGTGTGTGTGGTGGAGGGAGAGAGGAAGGAAGGGCGGAGAAAAGGAGGGAGAGTCTCAATAAAACACACACACACACACACACACACACACACACACACACACACACACACGTACAGTACATCATTAAGAACACGCAAATAAGACCTGATTACTGACTTTCTTTATTACCTGCCTGGCCTTTATTGCTCTCTCTCTCTCTCTCTCTCTCTCTCTCTCTCTCTCTCTCTCTCTCTCTCTCTCTCTCTCTCTCTCTCTCTCTCTCTCTCTCTCTCGTAATTTCGAAACCTCAACCAAATATCCGAAGCATTCCTGGACCAAAGTACATTTTCTTCCTTACAGAATAGGAGGAGGAGGAGGAGGAGGAGGAGGAGGAGGAGGAGGAGGAGGAGGAGGAGGAGGAGGAGGAGGAGGAGGAGGAGGAGGAGGAGGAAGAAGATGGAGCGGTGAGTGAGTGAGAGGAGGAGACTGGAGGAGAGAGGAAGGATATAAGAATATTCTCAGGAAATGATTGATGAGTAGAAAACCTCTCTCTCTCTCTCTCTCTCTCTCTCTCTCTCTCTCTCTCTTGTGATCCCGGGAGAACGTGAGCCGTAAAGCCATTTCACGGAGGCTGCCTGAGAGAGAGAGAGAGAGAGAGAGAGAGAGAGAGAGAGAGAGAGAGAGAGAGAGAGAGAGAGAGAGAGAGAGAGAGAGAGATAATGGAGTAAATCTTTATGGGAGGAATAAATAAGAGAGTGAGGGGACCTACAGACGTGTGTATGCATATAAGTATGTATGTATGTATGTATGTATGTATGTATGTATATTGGTTAATTCAATAGGAAGTACACCTATAAACGTATCATAGGACTCATGTATATATGTATGTAAAAATTATGTTTGCCTGTCTATCACCTTCTATGTATGTATGTATGAATGTATGTATGTATGTATGTATCTGTGCAAATACATAAGATAAAGTAAGTATGTATTTACACTTCTATATTCTTTGACGTCATATTTGATAAAGTTATGAAGATAGTTTGTTCTCTTCTAATAAAAACAAAAGCGTTTAGTAAGATTGCCACCATCAAATCAACAAATTTCCCGTGAATCCAACTGAGGGGTTCAAGAGGCACTCCAAACCACTCATTGCGTTATGCAGCCACTCACGACACATAGACGTACTGTACATACTAAATTCGCGCACTCAAGAGATATAAAAATGAATGAAAAGGATAGAATCTCCAGCCTAAAGTAGAATTTTCAGAGGTGGATGAAAAGAGTTTTTTTTTTCATCAAGACAGGTAACATAATAAATAACAAAATAATGAGAACATGATGAGATAACTATAGAGTGACGTTCGTGTCCTTAACTCTCTCTCTCTCGTAAGGACTATTTCTAAAACCAGACAGGCGTGGAAGTGTGTGGAAGCCTTCTGACGTTTTCACACAATCACTTCAAGATATCATTCCTTCTCTATCCAGTATTCCATCTCATTCTTACCAGTGCATATTTTCTTTTAAACGACAAAATCAATACTCAAGAAGAAGGTCTCAAGACATTTATCACGTTTTTTTAGACTAATTATTTCAGACCTGTTCGGGGACTGGCATTTCGTTGCTTTTAACCAGATTTCCCCTCTTCCATAAAAAAAAACAATTATTATTGCTTCTACTACTACTACTACTACTACTACTACTACTACCAAAAACCACCGCCTCCCCTCCCTCCATCCTTCTGCCTATTACAACCCTTTTCTGACGTAAGCTCATTCATCCCGGCGCGCAACAATGCCCCTACGAGAATATTTCCTTCGGCAGCCAGACAAGTCTTTTCAAATTACTTCGGGATGTTTTATGTGCGAAAAAGGAGGGAGGAGAGTTGGGTATCTGTGAGAGGAGAGAGAGAGAGAGAGAAGAAGGAGAGAGAGAGATTGGGTGGTGGTGGAGAGGATAAGGGATAGGGAAACGGGAGAGAAGGAATGTGGAAGGGGGTAATTGCAATAAGGGGAGATATCAGAAGGGGAGGTGGAATAAGGTGGTGATGGGATGACTACAAGAGGGAAAGAGGGAGAGGGAGGTAAAGGGAAGTGTTTGATTGAAATGAATGGGTGGAAAGAGAAGATGAACCAGTTGGATAAAAAGGAAAGGGAGAAGTAAAGAAAGGATGGAAGGAAGAGAGAGAAGAGGAAGAAAAGAAGAGAAGACGATAAACAGAAAGAATGAAAGAAAAAGAAAAAGAAGGAGTAGCAGAAAGGAAAAAAGAAAAAAAAGGAAGAAAGTAAGAAGTAAAGAAAAAGATGAAAAGAGGAGGGAAGAAAAGGGTAAGATGAGGAAGAAGAAGAGGAAGAGGAAGAGGATGAAGAGAGAGAATGAGAGAAAAGAAAACACAATAATGACAAAGATTAAGTTGTTGGTAATAATAAGAATAAGAGTAACAATAATAATAATAATAATAATAATAATAATAATAATAATAATAATAATAATAATAATAATAATAATAACAATAATAATGATAACAATAACAATAAAAATCAGCAAACAAACACAAAAAAAAAAAAAAAACAATGAAAATGATAACAATAACACAATGTCCTTCATCTCACGTATCGCATCTACCTACCTACTCTACTCACCATTCTCCTAATTAGCCTGTCAATATACCTGTGCATCGGTCAACTACATAATGATTAAAAGCTTCACCCCAATATGGATCCGCGTGGCTTCCTAACCAACCCTTCCTCTGCTTGTCGGTCTATCTGTTTCCTTCCCCCTGTTGAGTCAATTCACCTCGTCTCTATCCTTTATCGACCCACTCACTCGTCTCACCCGTCTGTCTTCAACTGCCTATCTTTAAATCCATCTGTCTCTTTATTTACTTACGATTCTATTGCTCAAAATCCTTCTTCTACA
>NC_059297.1:22284189-22291689 GCF_017591435.1 Portunus trituberculatus
CTCTCTCTCTCTCAACTTAACTTTTCCTTCCTCTTGGCCTCCATTTGCTAAACGCTTCAAGGTTTAAAGTTTCTCTCTCTCTCTCTCTCTCTCTCTCTCTCTCTCTCTCTCTCTCTCTCTCTCTCTCTCTTGTCGCTAACCCTCCTTCTCTTTCTTCTTTCTTCCTTCCTCCTCCTTTCATTCTCCACTTTCTGCCTTCCTGTTTACTGCTTTGCTTCCTATTGTGAATTTAACCTAATGAGGAATAGAGAGAGAGAGAGAGAGAGAGAGAGAGAGAGAGAGAGAGAGAGATTTTTTCGTTTTCCTTCTCCCTTCCTTTCTGCTGCACATTTTTCCTTCACCTCACTCTCTCACTCTGTCACTCACTCACACCCTCACTTCTCTTTAAGTAACTTGTGTGCCGTGGTGACAGGTGTGAGGGGTGATAAAACACACACACACACACACACACACACACACACACACACACACACACACACACACACACACACACACACACACGAGAGAGAGAGAGAGAGAGAGAGAGAAATATGTAAGTAAGTGACCGTAAACTCTTTTCTCCTCTGCTTCTTACTTCAATAATCAACATTTTCTTTCTCCCGTTTTCACTTTAATGGTCTCCTGCATAAGCGATGTTCTTGGCAGGGGATAATTTTAAAGTGAACAGTTTAACACACGTTTATATTTTTTCCCTTCGTCTTTTTACATACATTTTTTTCTCCCTTTCCTTCCTTACATGGAGGGACAGCCTGGGCAGTTTGCGTGATGTATGGCAGTGAAGGCACAGCTTGCACCGCGCAGGGAAGCACCGGGACCATTCAAGGGCCGCACCAGTGACTAATTGTTCCTGTAGTATATCAGGAGGTGGGTGAAGGGTGTTATAACTGCTCCCTCTACTTGCCTTGGTCTGGGCTGGTCTGGGCTGGGCTGATCTGGGCTGGGTAAATTTGGATTGGGTTGGACTGGTTTGGATTGGGTTGGATTGCGTTTGGGTTGGGTTGGTTTGGTTATGTTGTTGTTGTTGTTGTTGTTGTTGTTGTTGTTGTTGTTGTTGTTGTTGTTGTTGTTGTTGCTGCTGCTGCTGCTACTGATTTTACACTGCTTTTTTTGTTACTCTTGTTGTCATTAATATTAGTAGTATTGTTCTTTCACACACACACACACACACACACACACACACACACACACACACACACACACACATCACAACTACAACTTACATCTTTCTCACTGATGCATCTCCTCCTCCTCTGCTTCTACCTCCACATTATTCATCGTCTGTCCATTTGTTTCTCTTTTCTTTCTCTCGTCTAGATCGTCTTCATCCACCTTCAAACATGTCTTTCCGTCCTCCTACTGCTGCTGCTCCTACTCCTGCTGCTGCTCAATAGACAGTCGTAAGCATCGTTGTCACACAGAGCCTCCCCTCATCAGCTCGAGTAGCCTGCCCTGAGTCTCCGTTCACTTGCAAGCCCGTGTAATCACTCTCTTCATCGGCAGAGCAACAAGTTCGTGGCGGCAGAGGGAGAGAGGAGGAACTAAGGAGCTTTCCCTCTCTCCTCTCTCCCTCTCCTCTCTCTCTCTCTCTCTCTGTTGATTACTACTGCTAGAGTCCAGAAAATGATCCACGGTCTTTCTCACACAGGCAGTCTTCAAAAAAGTGTCTTTCTCCTTCCCTCTCTGGTGGCTGAGGCTTAAAAGAGAGAGGAGAGGCGAAGAAGGTAGTGGTGGTGTTGGTGGTCGTGGTGGTAGTCGTTGTCGTGGTAGTGGTGGTGGTGTCGACTTTCTCTGTCTCCATTGTTTGAGTGTTGAAAAATAGTCTCTCTCTCTCTCTCTCTCTCTCTCTCTCTCTCTCTCTCTCTCTCTCTCTCTCTCTCTCGTCCTTGTTTTTCGTTTTTTTGTCTTTCATTCCTTGCTTTTTGTATCTCCCGGTCTTTTTATATCTTTTTGTTTACATTTTCTCCTCTCCTCTTTCTTATTTCCCTTTCTTTTCCTTCCTGGTTTCATGTTCTTATTTTTCCTTTTCTATCATATATACCTTTCTTCATCATGGTCTTTCCCTTCTCGCTCCCTCCCTCTCTCCCTCTCTCTCTCTCTCTCTCTCTCTCTCTCTCTCTCTCTCTCTCTCTCTCTCTCTCTCTCTCTCTCTCTGTCTTTATATACTCCCTCTTCCTACCTTCTCCTTTCCTATCTTTTTTTTCTCCTTCTATATTCTCAATCATCCATTTCTATTACTTCTTTTCTCTCTTGTTTCCTTCTTCCACTATCATCCTTGAGATCCCTTCCTTCCTTCCTTCCCTTCGCTTCTTTCCCTCTTTCCTCCATTTAAAGAAAGAAGTTCTACGTTTTTTCTTCCTTCTCCTTCTCTTTCCTTACCTTGTCATTCCAAACAAGGATATTTTAAACCTTTTATTTTCTCTCTCTCTCTCTCTCTCTCTCTCTCTCTCTCTCTCTCTCTCTCTCTCTCTCTCTCTCTCTCTCTCTCTCTATCTCCACACAAACCATTCTTTACATCCCTTCCTTCTTTCCTTCCTTCCTTCCTTCCTCTTTCCTATCTTTCTTCTTCATATCCAACATACAAGAAAATTTAACTCTTTTCTCCACATGGGTTGAGATTCTTTCACAAACTTTTAAAAGGCTATGCTTCTCTCCTTCTTTCCTTCCTTTCCTTCATTTTCCTTCACTCCTATCTTTTAACCCTTACACATTATTCCTTCGTTCCTTCATTCATATTTTCTATTATTCGCTTATTCCTTCCTTCCTTCCTTCCTTCCTTCCTTCCTTCTTACATTACCCTAATAACTTCGTCTGTCACTCGCCCCTCCCTCTTTTTTTTTTTCATTTTTTTATTCATTTTTATCTCGCTCATTCTTCCTTCCTTCCTCACTACACTTGCATACCTTAACTCTCTCTCTCTCTCTCTCTCTCTCTCTCTCTCTCTCTCTCTCTCTCTCTCTCTCTCTCTCTCTCTCTCTCTCTCGTTCTTTGCCTTACTTGCCGCGGTGTTAACATTAATCAAGATAATCAAATGTGAACTTTTACCGCTCCGACATTTCTGCAAGAGGGAGAAAAATAGGGAACAATTACGTTGTATGAAGAATCGTATGAGAAAGAGAATCTGTAATGGAATGCTACGGATACTTTGAGTGATCTGATTGATGAAAAGGATATCAAGACATTTTTTTTTACTATTATTTATGTGAGTTATCATTTTTCTGTCTCCGATGCTGATGTGACATTAGGGGTCAACGTGTGCGCGGACTGAGTTTTGGAGTAGGTGAAAATTAAGTTCGTTGTAATTTCAAATGACGTAATTTGATGTTATAAATAAATGAATGATTTAAAGTAGTTTATTTATCTATCAATTTTTTTTTTTTTTTTTTTTAGTAGCGATGTGATATCATAAAAAAAATTATTTGTTTTGTGAGTTTTGGATGACAAGCACACTAGCTACATACGATAAATGTAAACACTGGAACTCCCTACGTGTTTCTGTATTTCCAACTTCACGTGACATTCCTTCAATTAAGAGGGAGATTTCAAGATATTTATCCCTTTCCTTAGGCAACTGGAGTGGGCATTCTATTCCCCTTTTTATGTTGCCCTTGGATAGCTTTCTTCTCTTAGATAAAAAAAAAAAATCGTAAAAAGAAAACCAGTACCTTCAATATTGCAAAAGAGTCACTGCATGAGGACAGATATGACGCTACTCACAATGCATCTCAAAAAAAATTAGGAAGTCATCTCTTCAGAATATTAAACAGTATTGTGATGAAATATTAGGCTTCATCACCTAAAACCACGGCAACATTGTCTCATTGAGCTACTGGAAGGTAGTTGTAGTATTCTGGCAAATCGATAACAAGAGACGATGAACGAGTGAAGAGATCCAGGACGTGTATTTTGTAAAGCTATTGGCGTTCATAAAGGCAGTTTTTTTTTTATTCTACGGAGATTAGATTAGTATGGTTCTCATGTTTTCCTTTCTGAATTGCTGGTGAAAGGCCTTGGTTAATCTGCCACTAGAAACATGCAAATATTCTCCTAACCTCTAATAACTGCCATTAGAGTTCTTTGTTTACCCACCAATTAAAAAAAATCATTTATACACTAATAAAATTATAAAAATACTCACATTTTTATAAAGTTAAAAAAAATCTTTAACAAAACGTATTTCAATCTAAATCTTAATTCCAATGATTATAATGTATAAAATCAATCAAGGTTCTTTACTGATTAAGATTGATTTAAATAACGATGTAGATTTAAAATAGGTGAGTCTGGCAGAGTGAGAGAGAGAGAGAGAGAGAGAGAGAGAGAGAGAGAGAGAGAGAGAGAGAGATAATGAGTAGATAATGCGAGGGCAGGTGAGTCCAGATGAGATTCAGTGAGGCTTTCCGTTCATCATAATATATAAATAAAAGATAAATTAGTTATTAATAAATAAATAGAAAAAATAAAGTAATAGATAAAAAATGAAGAAACAAATGAATGAATGAACAATTAAATAAATAAATAAATAAATAAACAAATAAACGCGGGAATCACATTAACGACGCGAGTTTCACGATGACGACGAGGGAATCACATTAACGACGCGAGTTTCACGATGACGACGAGGGAATCACATTAACGACGCGAGTTTCACGATGACGACGAGGGAATCACATTAACGACGCGAGTTTCACGATGACGACGAGGGAATCACATTAACGACGCGAGTTTCACGATGACGACGAGGGAATCACATTAACGACGCGAGTTTCACGATGACGACGAGGGAATCACATTAACGACGCGAGTTTCACGATGACGACGAGGGAATCACATTAACGAAGCGAGTTTCACGATGACGACGAGGGAATCACATTAACGAAGCGAGTTTCACGATGACGACGAGGGAATCACATTAACGACGCGAGTTTCACGATGACGACGAAGGAATCACGAGTTTCACGATGAGGAATCGAATTTTCCTCTGCAGGAATGAATCTTTTGTTCCCTGAGATGCCATCCCAGGCCTGCAGGAGTGTGGGGACAGTGGCGGTGCAACCCTCCAGCCTCTCACACTGAACAAGAGGTCAAAGGAATGGAATTCCTATTGAACAAGAGGTCATCACAAAGACAATTTTGACAACTCACTAGCCACTGCCAAGGAAGGCGCACTCTTCTCCCCAAAAGAGGTCCCTCGCGTGGCAGTGACTGTGGCAAGGTGGAGCGTAGTGTTTTCTCCTCTACATTTGAGTCCTGAAGGTGAATTTAATGAATCACTACACACAATTCACCAGACACTGTCACGGAAGGAGGAGCCCTTATCTCCCCATCCGGGCTCCAGTGGTGGCAGTATCTGGTGGTTGGTGGGTAGTGATGGCCTCTTGTTGGGTGTGCGGGGCTGGAAGTGGACGATCGTTTCTGAATGAGGAGGTAAAGGAGGAGCGGGACTTGCTGCCCGATCCCCGCCATGGGCCCCGACAGGAACCAGACAGCCACCATCTCCTCCAGTACGCTCCCCCTGTCCTCCACGGGCCGGAACAAATTTTGGGTGGAAAGTTTCCGAAACAGTTTTCAATTTTGCTTTGAATTACAAATCATCGTCAGTACATGAGAAATGGTGTTGGTTGACGCGTGTGAGAAAATCGGTTCATCAGTGAGGCGCGGCGAGGGTGTACCTCTGTGTGGCCTGCGTGACTCGGTATCTATTACAATGCCATTGATCTATTTACGGTAATGATTTCAGCTTGCCTCAACTACCTATATGTATCGAGATAGAAAGAAACAAAACTCAAACGATATTATTTATGATGTTTAGATACAGTCACCACAAAACACTTACTGGTAACTTGCTGGAATCCACGGGAACCATGCAGGACAACCATCTGGTCCGGCACCATTACCACCACCATTCTCTCTCTCTCTCTCTCTCTCTCTCTCTCTCTCTCTCTCTCTCTCTCTCTCTCTCTTATTTACACATACGCGAAAGTTACGATTGAAAAACAAATACAGATAAAGAACTCCCCCTTTCAGTGTCTCATCTGAACACATTAATTGCTCCGCGTCTAATTTTTATAAGACTTTACTTAGATCACGTCCCTTCTCTCTCTCTCTCTCTCTCTCTCTCTCTCTCTCTCTCTCTCTCTCTCTCTCTCTCTCCTGTTACTGATGAGCGTGTTAGTTCTGTGTTCTTATCGTAATGGCCCTAAGTTCTCTTCAGTTGTGTTGTGTTGCACTGTTTTGCCTCCTCCATTCTTGTGTTGTGCTGTGTTGTGCTGCCTGTCCCCGTTACATTGTGCCTAACATATACAGTGTTCTGTCTTGTGTTGTTACGCCGTGATGTGCTTTTGTTTTCTGTATTGTTCTCTGCGTTGTTTGTTTATATATGTTAATGTTGCGAAATTCATGTACTCATTATGTTTCTCCTGAAATGGTGTGTAATGGTCTCTTTTTCAATAATATTTGTTTATTGCCGGTGTATCTATTTTAATTTATTCCTGGATTTACAAACAGTTTTATATTTACAGGTAAGCAAAGACGAAGGTAAACTGAGCGTGTTATAAATGGGAGTGAAAGTAAAGTAAAGGTGGTAGTCAGTCGATCCCCCTCCCCTGTACGTGGTAGATTTATGGAGCCACTATTTTGGGCAGCTGTAAATGTGAAAGAAAGAGAACTAGAAAAGCTAACAACATAATAGAAGTTAGAACACACAAGGAAATGGAAGTGAAGGTAAAGTGAAAGTGGTAGGCAGTTGATCCCCCCTGTATGTGGTGGATTTATGAAGCCACTATTTTGGTCAACTGGAGATGCGAAATAAAAAGGATTGCAAAACTAACAATAATAGAAAATAAAACACACAACGATAAAAGAGAGATGATACCAAATTTGAACACTACCATGCCAAAACAACATAAAACATAGCATCTTCCCTTCCATTTTCTAACAGAACAGAGAAAAAATGAAGCAGAATAGGACAGAATGAAAATAGCAACTGTAAACACTACAACCACCACAACCACCAGTAACAACAACACCAGCCATAGCAGCAGCAACAACAACAACAACAATAACAGCAACAACAACCATCCCTTCCTATCCCTTTCCTCCCCTTTCGATTACCCTCCCTTTATTGTAACCTTTTCTTCCCTCTCTTCCTTCCTTTCCCCTTCCACCCGCCAACCCACCCACCCACCCACCCACCCACCAACCACGCCCAACACGCCTCTACATCACCTCTCTCTCTCTCCCTCGAGACTCTCAAACTTGAAACCACAAAGACTTTATCGAGTGTTACTTTTTCCCGCAAACTTTTTTTTCTCCCCTTCGTCAACGCCAGCCTTTGTACCCCGCCCGCCTGTGTGTGTTTGTAGCTGTATGACTCTCCCTCCCTCTCTCTCTCTCTCTCTCTCTCTCTCTCTCTCTCTCTCTCGTCTCCTGGGCAATATCACAGCAGTGTTGTTGGTGTTACTTGCTTTCCTCTCTCTCTCTCTCTCTCTCTCTCTCTCTCTC
>NC_059297.1:22296689-22309189 GCF_017591435.1 Portunus trituberculatus
AACCTAATCGTCCCCTTTATTATACTCTTATAAAAAACACAAAACTATTCTCTGTATCAATTTTCCTCTTTTTCCCTAACGAATAAAACTTTTTTATGGTCTCAAAACAATTTACTATTCTTCCATTTCAATTTATTTCATGCATTTATTACACCAAGTTAAAGCTCTCACACAAGTACATCGTTTCTTTACCCAGGCGAGAACTGAGTCGGCCAGATAAGACATGGACAACTAACTAAGGTAAAGGGAGAGTAACTTAAGGGGTGGCATAAGTAAACGAGGCAATACTGGACAGGGAACAGAGGGAGTTAGGACGAGAGGTGTGGCTGTGGTGTCGCGGAACAGAGAGGGGTTAGGTGACGGTGATGAGTGGTGATGGTCTGGGGAAGCCTTTGTCTTGTGTTGTATTCATACAGGGTGGTGCTGCTGTTGCTAATGATGATGGGGGTGATGGTGATGGCGATGGTGGTGGTGGTGGTGGTGGTGGTACGAAGACACACAAAAATATAAATCAAGAAATATATATATAAAAGGTAATAACATGAGTCACAAGCCACAACCAATGTATTTTCGTGAGTGACAACCGTGAAAACAGATCCCGGGCCTGTGTTGTGAGTCTTCCTGTGACGCTGAAAGGCAGAATATAGAAGGAAAATGTGTCTATCTATACACAAAAATGAAACCCAGCATATAACGCATAACACACACACACACACACACACACACACACACACACACACACACACACACACACGTTGTATGCAATGATAACAAATAAAAAAAAATCTGTGTTTAATTACTTATTCTTACACAAAAATAACATGAAAGATGGAATTAAAGAAAGAAAAAATTAAAACACCAACAGACCTCTAGATTCTTGCAAGGCTGTCTGGGAACAACTCCTTACTTACTATTGAGGAAAGAGCCAGCAGAGTAAAGCAGATTTTTCCTCACCATGTTCTTGTGTTTAGTTGAAAAAAAAGTAGTAATAATAACAGTGACAGTTGTAATAGCTGCAGTTGTAGTAGCAGGAGCAGGAGGAGGAGGAGGATTGGCAGGAGAAATAGGAAGAGTAGAGAAGGAGGAAGAAGAAGAGAAAGTAAATGAGAAAGAACACAAAAACAAAAAACAAAAGCAACAACAAAACAACAACAGCAAGAGAATCAACAACAACAACAAGAAAGAGATGAGCAAGAACAAGAACAAGAAGAAAAAGAACCATGATGATGACCGAGATGAAGACGAGGGAGAGGAAGGTAAAATAATGGCGAAGAAGATTGCGAAGGAAGAAGAGGAAGAGGGAGAGAAACGCTTAATGAGTGAAAAATTACTAACTTTAAAGGTGGGAAGAGAAATAAGCGAGAAGATGAAATAATGCGAAGGGGAACGCGATGGAACGAAAGAAGAGAGAGAGAGAGAGAGAGAGAGAGAGAGAGAGAGAGAGAGAGAGAGAGAGAGAGAGAAAGGGAAAGGGAAAGAAGGAAGATATAAAAGGGAGAGATAATGATAGGGTGAATCAGAGAGAGAGAGAGAGAGAGAGAGAGAGAGAGAGAGAGAGAGAGAGAGAGAGAGAGAGAGAGAGAGAGAGAGAGCCCTCCATTAGCTCCTCTTTGTATTATTGTTCCTCACGTTGTATTGTGGGGCTCTCCTCCTCCTCCTCCTCCTCCTCCTCCTCCTCCTCCTCCTCCTCCTTTTCCTCCTCCTCTAATTTCCCTCCGATAACCGCGAGGAAAAAGATAAAAAAAAGAGCTTCAGCCATTTCTTTGCCCTTTATTAAGACTACAAATGATACGACTAAATTCCATTACTGCTTTCTTTTATGATGACTTTCTCTCTCTCTCTCTCTCTCTCTCTCTCTCTCTCTCTCTCTCTCTCTCTCTCTCTGGACTTGCCAGCCAATCAGCTTGCTCCTTCACATCTCAACGGGGAAAAGAAGAAGCCAATCATGAACCTTCTTTTGCATTCGTCTGTCGCCAGGTCAACCAATCAACGAGCCTGTTTCACAACTTGCCTGGGAAAAAGTCAGCCTATCAGAATATGTTTTTTGGATTGCGTCTCTCTTTTTTTTATATTTTTTTTTATCCATAGTGTTGTTATGTTTTGTTTTGTTTATTTATCAATGGTTGTTATTTTTTTCAGGTGTTTTTTTTATTTTTATGTGAATTTATTTTGTGTATAAGTGAGTAACTGAATGAGTGAATGCGATTTCTGTCTGTCTTTTTCTGTGGCTTTCTCTCTTTCTGTCTTTCTGTCTGTCTGTCTGTCTTTTTCTCTCTCTCTCTCTTCTTGTCTTCCTCTTTTACTGACAACATCAAATTTTTCTCTCTCACTCCCTCTCACATCTACTCACTCGCATTCCCCCTCACCCACTCACTCACTCCCTCTTCCCTCCATCACACCCTCACTCGATCCCCCTTCCTTCCCTCACACTTCCTCTGTCCGTTGTCTTCCTTCTTTCTTCTCACCGCGACGCCGGAAATTATCGCCCAATTCTCCTCCTTGCCTGGCGGTGATAAGAGTTTGCGCGCCTGGAATAAAGGCCTCGGTGCTGCCTCTCTGAAGACTGGGTGAGTACTAGGAGGAGGCGGGCAGCAGGTGGCAGTGGCGGTGGCGATGGTGGTAGTGGTGTGGGTGGTGGAGGAAAGGAAAGGGAACAGTGAGATGGAGACATAAGTAAAGGACGCTTGTGGCAAAGAAAAAAGAAAGGTTTAAGGAGGATGAGGAGGAATTGGAAGGAGTTTAAAGTGGTGGGAGATGTTTTTTTTTTTCACTGGCTTTTTGTTTGCTGAGGGAGGACATAAGAGGACACAGGAGAAGGAAGAAGAGACACTGGGATGGGGATGGGTTAATTAAGGTTGAGGTGTTAAGATGGGAACCAGAGGGATGAGAGATGAGAGGGATGGGATATGTCCTTAATGAGAGGTAAAGGAAGGGTTTATAACGAAGCAAGGAAGGAAAAGAAGAAGGAGGGAAGGAAGGAAGGAAAGACAGAAGGAATGAAGGACAAAAGGATAGGATAGTTCTGAAAAGGATTTTGCTGTGTGTGTGTGTGTGTGTGTGTGTGTGTGTGTGTGTGTGTGTGTGTGTGTGTGTGTGTGTGTGTGTGTGTGTGTGTGTGTGTGTGTGTGTGTGTGTGTGTGTGTGTGTGTGTGTGTGTGTGTGTGTGTGTGTGTGTGTGTGTGTGTGTGTGTGTGTGTGTGTAAAGAAGAGAGAGAGAGAAGAGAGATATAGATAGATAGATAGATAGATAGATAGATAGATAGATAGAGAGAGAGAGAGAGAGAGAGAGAGAGAGAGAGAGAGAGAGAGAGAGAGAGAGAGAGAGAGAGAGAGAGAGAGAGAGAGAGAGAGAGAGAGAGAGAGAGAGAGAGAGAGAGAGAGAGCAAAAAAAAAAGATAGGTTTAGGTTTAAGGGTTGTGGTGTTTCGTTGAAGATTACGAGAGAGAGGGGGATCTGAGTGTGTGTTTAAGAAAAGGGGAGTTTTGGGACAGGATGGTCCGTTAAGGGTGATTAAGGGAAGCTTTTTTCACGCTCCCTTTTGTGAGTGTGTGTGTAGCGAGGGAGGAGACGGGAAAAGGTGAGGGAAGCGTTGGGATGTTTAAGGCTATAAGAGAGAATGGGCCTTGGGGTTTGTATACGTGGAAGGAAAATTTTAGGGAACTATTACTGAAGAACGTTTGAGGAAAATTTTAAGAATGAATGTTTGAGAAAGAATTAGTCTTTTTTTTTTTTCTTAGGGATTTCAATAAAGGATTCCAGTATATCAATCTGTACTGTGGGAAAGAAATAAGGAAGAGAAAGTCGGTTTGACCCGTTCCCTTCAGTACCATGCCGCTATTTTGCGATTCTATACAGCTTCAGAAACTTATGTTGGGAATTAAAATTTGTGAAAACGCCATCAATCTTTTGACCTCCATAAACCATTCCTAATGCAAATAAAATCATCTAATCATACTAAAAATCATGGTAAAAATGTGTCTTAATATTGAAAGAGTTAGGAAGCGGTTTAGATAATAGGGAACATTTCTACTAGTAATTCCTTATATTAAACGACAAGAGAATAAAAGACGAATTTGTATTTCTAACCTATTACTTTAAACCATTCACATATCTATCTATCGTACGAACAGTGGAGAGAACAAACCACAAAAATCGACGTATATCAATTCTTTAGTGGAGAGTTACAGTGTGTGGGTTAAAAGAACATGAAAGTGAAGGAAGAGAACGAATACAGCAGGTCTGGGATGGAGGAAGGGGACAGGAGCGTGCGTGGGTCTGAGGAAAGGGGACAGAGGGAAGGGTTGTGAGTTGCAGAGAGGTGAAGGTCAGGCATGGAAGAGTCGTGGTCTGGCAAGGAAGTCAGAAGAAAACGGGTGCTTTATTTTTTACTTAAGTCGCCCCTTTAGATTTGCGAATGGGTGGGGAAAAGAGAACTACTAGAAGAGAGGATAAGCTGGGGACATCCGTTTTCTGTTAATTCTCTCTCTCTCTCTCTCTCTCTCTCTCTCTCTCTCTCTCTCTCTCTGAAATGAGACACCAACCAAATAAAAAACAAAATTATATGTAAAAACAAAATGAGAGAGAGAGAGAGAGAGAGAGAGAGAGAGAGAGAGAGAGAGAGAGAGAGAGAGAGAGAGAGAGAGAGAGAGAGAGAGAGATGAAACATAACATAAATAACCGGCCAAAAAAAAAAAAAAAAATCTTTAAAACACAAACTAAACCATAAGAAAAACAATGGCTAAAATAATTATAATAAAAAACAAAGCGAGAGAAAAGAAAAGAAAAGAAAAGAAAAGAAAAGTCTTGCAATCTCAACTGCTTCCTGTGGCCAATGCAAGCAGTAACCGAGAGTGGAATACAGAATCAAGCCAAGTACAAACTGAAGGAAGGAGGGTCAGGTTATGCAGCCCATCTCGCAAGGAAAAAGATGTCTGTCTGTTCTGTATTCTATTTATATGTAAATCTCTCTCTCTCTCTCTCTCTCTCTCTCTCTCTCTCTCTCTTAGATAAACGTTATGGTTGTAAAAGCTACGGTATAGTTTTATTTCATTATATCTGCTTCCATTTTTCTTATCATTTTATTGGTTCGTTGCTTTCAGAGGAGTATTTCAAAAGTTTAATTGCCTATGTGCTCTCTCTCTCTCTCTCTCTCTCTCTCTCTCTCTCTCTCTGCTTCATTTAGCGGGTATAACGTTCAAATTTAAGAGGATCTGGTGTTGTGTAGTACATTAAGAGGCAACAGAAAACGAAGATCTTATTGGGAACAGTCTATAGCCCAGCCAGCATACCAGAAGCACTTTCCCTGCCCCTCCCTACCCTACCCTGTCCTACCCAGCCTCTCCCTGCACTAACAGAATGAGCAGCCACTGTATCCCAGGATATACGAAGAACATGTTATCTGAGAATACTACCTGAAAATAGTCCCTGGAAAGAATACGTTGGGAATAGAAAAAAGATAAATAAATAAATAAAAGAAAAGGGTAAAATTATAAAAGAGATATATCAAACAGACAAATGAATGAATAAAAAAATAGATAACAGTTAAGAAAAAAAAAAAGTAAAGTAAGTAGGCGTCAGTATCAACAAAACTTTTATCTCTTTTCAGTATTTTTTTTTTTCTTTCAAATCCACGAGGTATATTTTGTATGCATTCATTTAAAGTGTAATATCTTCACCACCATCATAAAATAACAACAACAATAACAACAACAACAACAATAACAACAACAACAACAACAACAACAACAACAACAACAACAACAACAACAACAACAACAACACTTTTTGTCTATGCACTAGGCAGAATTTCTAGCAGTTAGGATGTTTAAATGATACGATGCAAGAATGCAAGAAGAAGAAGAAGAAGAAGAAGAAGAAGAAGAAGAAGAAGAAGAAGAAGAAGAAGAAGAAGAAGAAGAAGAAGAAGAAGAAGAAAGGAGGAGGAGGAGAGGAGGAGGAGAAGGAGGAGGAGGAGGAGGAGGAAAAAGAAAGGAAAAGTAGGAGGAAAAGAAAAAGAAAAGAAAAGAAGCAAAGAAAAAAAGAAAAAAAAAACAGGAGGAGGAGGAGGAGGAGGAGGAGGAGGAGGAGGAGAGACATTACGCACACGCCATGCACAGAAGCCCAGCAGGAGGAACACGCCTCAACATAGTTACGGCGAGGATCATGTGCATGCTTCGCCGCCCAGCACATCTCGCGGCACGAGGCTGGGAGGCAAGGCGGGGTGCTTCTGCTGCAACACGCGTATAAAGTACATGAGTAAGCCAGAAGTGTAAGACCTTGGTTACATTCCAGTATATGAGCAATGCAGGGCACGTGGCTCGGTTATTGTTAGCAGCGTTAAGATTTTGTATCACACTATTATAACTTAAGATTGACTGAAAAGATGATAATAAAAAGACAAAAAATGAAGAAGAAAAAAAATATAAAGATAAAACAAGAACAACAAGAACAAGAAGAAAATGAGAGTATTGTCCGAACCACAATTCTACAAAGGTTTTCTTTCCATTTCACTTTTTTTTATGTTTATATAGATTGAAACTTATTTTGCAAATGCCTTATTATATTTGAAACCTTTTCCGTGTAGTGTATATATATATATATATATATATATATATATATATATATATATATATATATATATATATATATATATATATATATATATATATATATATATATATATATATATATATATATATATATATATATATATATATATATATATATATATATATATATTCAATATATATATATAAATATATATATATATATATATATATATATATATATATATATATATATATATATATATATATATATATATATATATATATATATATATATATATATTTCACTATGTTTCACAGGATTTACTAGTTGTAAAAAGAGATTTTTAAAAAGCTCTTCATGATTCTATTGATGATCAATGCATCATCATCCATGAAAAATCTGATACCCAATAAATCATCTTCGTGGCAGTTGAAAATGGTTAAAGAAAACATGAAGAACACCCTTGTAGTTTCAAAACATGATACATCAAGAAAGTAATATGCATCGTTTAATAAGGAAAGGAAACGTTTCCCTAAGTAAACGTAGAAAATATGCAGGAAATGTTTCATACATTGAAGATAAACAACATGTAAACAACAATCGTTTCTCGTGGATTACTCACCAGGTGGACCCGTGTTATAAAACACTTTTGAGTTCTCATAAGAACAATTTCCGAATACCACAGAGATCATTGATCAGATTTTCAGTAGCCGTTTTTCCACTTAACACATCCTTGTTCAGTCATCACAACGCAGAGTTATATAAATGGCTTTGAAATTTCCACTAACACTCACTATCACTCTCAAAAGAAGTCGATATTTGATGACGAAACGCTTTAGTGTGTGATTCTTTTGTTATTAAATTATCACTACATAGATGAAAATACCAATTAGAAATCAAGACGTTACGTATGATAAATCCACATAAAACGAAGAAACACTTATGAGCATGGTTGCTGTGTTAAAGGGAAGCTTGATCGCGTCCTGGAAATGTGCATCTACTAATCTTTATTAGAATATCTCAATTATGATACATAAAAAAATAAAATAATTTTTGGGACCACTATACATATACTTCCTATTATGACAAGTATTTCTATCATCAGCCATAACATTGCTTTCCATTCTTCCTTCCTGGTAATGCCATTGTGCTGATCCTGCCACATGCTTGTCACGCAGAGCAGAGCGAGAACACTTGCTTTGTGGGCAAGGAAAGATGAAAAGTCCCTGTCAGTTAACTCTCCAGTGGATAGGTATGTGATTTTTTTGTTATAGAGGTAAATATTGCTTACATCTATAATTAATTAGCTTCCTTCAGTTAATTTATGTTATGAATGAAAGCATGCTAACATCTATAGATTTACACAAAAGTTCATCTCTAAAATTTTGCTTATAATAACTGGAAATACTGTATCGGTGTGTGTGTGTGTGTGTGTGTGTGTGTGTGTGTGTGTGTTGAGCCATCACGTCTCTGTCGCTAGAACGAGTATAATGAGTTTTGCGTTTTTTCCCTTTCTCCCGCAGTATGAAAACTCAATCATAAAAGTTAGCCGGACACCAGCACCAGGCCGCCTCCCCACACACGTGCTGTCCCCGCGTGACTCACCACACATTCCCTCACGCCATGCCGCCCTGCCCCGCCCTGCCAATGCTCCGTGACCACAGTGAGGGGTTTTGCCCGGTAACTTGGCTGCCCTTCTGAGACTTCACAAGTGTGGTTCCTTAACACGACACAGTTACGTACGTAAAGCATATACGTAAAGAATCACGAAAATTTATATTAGAAAACTGATGGTAATGATTGTAGTAACAATAATGATAATGGGGAGATGGAGGGAAACGCAAGTGTAAGTTGAGTTTATTCCCGACCGGTTTCGCTTATCGCGCCTTTAGGGGAAGCTGTATATAGGCGAAACCCGTCGGGAAGAAACTCAACTCCTTTCATCTGTGTTTCCTTTCACCTCCTCCCTCCAACTTGCCTGAATGTCTATACAATAATAATAATAATGTTTATAATAATATTAGAATTAACAATAATAAGAGTGATAATAATATCATTAATCATGATAACAATACTACTACTACTAACAATAATAATAAAAAAAATAATAATCATCGTCATGATGATGATGATGATTAATAATAATAATAATAATAATAATAATAATAATAATAATAATAATAATAATAATAATAATGATAATATCAATAATGATAAAAATAATAATAACAATAATAATAATAATAATAATAATAATAATAATAATAATAATAATAATAATAATAATAAAATAATGATAATAATAATAGTAACAACAATAATAATAATAGCATTAACAATAACTTTCCTTAGTAGGAAATATAATAAGAATACAGAGAGATCGATAGATAAAACAAATATATACTCGTAAATATTACCACATTGTAGCGACAATAAAACATTCACCTAAAAAAAATGACATATCACAAAAATTTGCGCCTCTTAATTAAAAGTGTAATAACATATAAATGATATTAATGCTCCAATGAAAAGCCACAGTTAGAAAAAAAGTTTCAGGGAAACAAATAGAGTAAAAAAAATTTCCATTGAAAATCTAAAACAGGAAGAACTACAGTTCGTTTTAAAGAGAATTAATTTACACCAATTGAAGAGGAAAAATAAACTACAAGAGGTTTGGATTTGAAGCAGCTCTGAAAAGGTATAAATAGAAAAAAAAATTAACGAATTTTTTTTTTTTCTCTCTCTCTCTCTCTCTCTCTCTCTCTCTCTCTCAGCTTCAGGAAGAGCAACAAACGGATGAGCGGACGCGTGTTTGACAATGTTTAACTTGTTTTCAAAGGTAATGACAGAGCGTCGCGGTGCTTCCAAACGTAATGGCGACGAGTCCGGACAGACTAAACAATTTGAACGCCGTCCATTGGCATCAGCAGGCGAGCACCCAGCAGAGCACAGCCTTGCCGCACGCCGCACACACACGCATCACTGCACCGCCATGGCACCGCTGTACATCACACACCACAATCAACTCCAAACAATACCAAACAATACGACACATCGGCTCTGAAGTGCTGTCGTGTCTCGATGCATGTGCACCTGCAGTCGTCAGTCACCGCCACCAAGCAGGTCGTCCGGCGGGTACCAATGGGTATTTAGGGGCGGCGTGCACGGAACATTTGCCGCCGACCGCCAAACTGGAGTAAAGTTTCCTACATTCTACGCGAAACTCTCCCGATCCACACATCACAGGCCACCGAGCTGACTGCCAGGGTGATGCGGACTGGCGGGCATCGCGATGAGAGGCGAGTGGTGGGAGGTGGAGCGACAGGAATAGTGCTGATATGACGCAATGTGCAAAATGAGTAAAAAAAAGAAAGAAGGGATATATCAGCTAATCAATTTATGAAGCGAATATATATATATATATATATATATATATATATATATATATATATATATATATATATATATATATATATATAATTACCTCTAATAGGTAGACAATGACCATAATACTCTGTAACACTCACCCGCCTGACAGATTGAAATGTATCCAGACTGGATTACTATAAGCACGTTACCTGAAATTAGGATTCAAAGCTGCACATCACTCCACATCGTGTCTCAATAAATAGCTTCAAGTGGCACTGGGACACGAGTGCCTGAGTCTGATACCCTTTGCATAATAAGAGAAAAAGAACCCTCACATGAAATTCCTTGACTACTGTCACCGGCTGCAATTATAAAAGGTGTTGCTATTGCAGAGGCCAGAAGTAACGGTGGTGGTGGTGGCCTTGCCGGCAACATGAAAACAATGAGTGAAGGGCCTGTCCGGCATTTGAACACGGGACCTCTCGCACCCTAAGCGAGAATCATACCTCTAGACCAACAGGCCGCTGCCTGCAACTTGGAAGTGGTTGTAGCGCCGCGTCGAGGAGCCGCAGCAAGATGAAAATAAAATCATCGTCTGCCTTCAGCGAGGCACAAACTCCCAGCCTCTGGTCTATTGGAACAGCACTCTACTAGCTGAGCTAATTAAGGCCGCTATATGACACTCTGTGACATAATAAAAACGCAATGAAATGAACATTATGATTATTATCACTATCCTTATAATTATTTCATCTATCATTTTAAAGTATCAATATTACCAATAGCAGCAACACTACCATGAGCAGGAAGAGTACTGAAGTACTATTGATAGTAGTAGTAGTAGTAGTAGTAGTAGTAGTAGTAGTAGTAGTAGTAGTAGTAGTAGTAGTAGTAGTAGTAGTAGTACTAGTAATACAATGAGATCAGATTAAGGTATTTACTAGTAATGATATTTGTACTGTTGACATTGTGTTGATGAAGGTGGTCGTGATATTGGCGGTGGTGGTGGTTATGATGATGATGATGATGATGATGATGATGATGACCACCACGACCACCACCAACAACAACCACCATCATCATCAAAAGAGCTGCACTTTTGCGGATTATGAAAATCGCTCACACACACACACACACACACACACACACACACACACACACACACACACACACACACACACATACGCTTGATATACTACTGCTCTCTTCTGAATACTGAAGATTACGCGTTGCCTTTCAGGTGAAACAGACACACAAACAGACAAATGAAAAGGAGGAGGAGGAAGAGGAGGAGTAAGAGGCAAGTAAAAGGCAGCCCACTACGATTTCTTTATTTTTCCTTCCTCCTCCTCCTCCTCTTCCTCCTCCTCCTCCACCTCCTCCTCTTCTTTTACTTCTCCCTCTCTCTCAGGATATTGAGGGAGAGGCAGGATATTGATACATTTCTCTCTCTCTCTCTCTCTCTCTCTCTCTCTCTCTCTCTCTCTGCAACATATCACAGCACGCACGGAAAAATTCAACACCGCTTCTCGTTTCTCACGTCAAAAGAGGCGCAGAATGGAAGGGGGAAGGCCAAGTGTTTTCTCCTGTGCCTTCGAAGGATAGGAAAAAAAATATACGGGTTAAATCCCAAATGATAAACAAACTTCCCATTTTCTAGATCAAACAAACACTCGGTCACAGAAAACGGGACAAAAAGGCGACAAAGAGAAGGTAAACAACGTCCCGAGGCGGAGGGAGGCGAAGGTATCGACGGCAAGGTAAACAAAGACCACCGCCATCTATGAGACGTAAGGGGAACTATACTGCTACGCCTCTCGGCCCTCCTCCTCCTCCTCATCATCCTCCTCCAGCTGATACCCAGGAAGTATAGGGCGTGAAAGGAAGGGAGAGAGGGGGAGGGAGAGGGTGAAAACATGAAGGGAGGAAGGGAAGAGCAGGAGGGAAAGGTTAGGAAGGGTATAAATGACAGCACCACACACACACACACACACACACACACACACACACACACACACACACACACGACTGACTAGGGGAAAAATAGTAATTCTTCACAAAAGTTAGGCTCATCAGCGCCTTGGGAATCTTGGGAGGGTGGAGAAAAAAAGAGAGATATTCAGGATGGAAACAAAAGAGATAGAGGAAAGGAATCGATGTGACGTGCTGAGACCGAGACCAGAAGATGCCTTTCCTTTCTTTATAGATGTCCGTCTGTCTGTCTGTCTGTCTGTCTGTCTGTCTGTCTGTTTATCTGTCTGTCTGCGTGTCTGTCTTTTTTTAATTTGTCTGTCTATATTTTTGATGTTCTGTGTGTTTGTCCGTTTGTCTATCTCTTCGCATCCATCTCCTTCAATTTAACTTCAATTTCTCCGTTCTGTGGTGTTAGTTCTTATCTTTCCTCTTCAATCTATTTTATTTTATTCTTTCTTTAGCTTTTCTCTCTCTCTCTCTCTCTCTCTCTCTCTCTCTCTCTCTCTCTCTCTCTCTCTCTCTCTCTCTCTCTCTCTGTCAGTTTTTTTATTGCTTTCCATTTTCTTTCATCCAATTTCTATATCGTTTTTCTTTTTCGTCACTATTTG
>NC_059297.1:22311689-22324189 GCF_017591435.1 Portunus trituberculatus
AGAGAGAGAGAGAGAGAGAGAGAGAGAGAGAGAGAGAGAGAGAGAGAGAAAAGAGGGGGCGTTTTCCTTTCATTACGAAGAAAAAGGAGAATTATTGCCGGAGAAAAAAGGTGTGGGGTGTCTGTTACACATCACAGGACGTGCAGTGAATAGCGGACGTGAGAGAGGGAGTGTTAGTGCTGAGGGCCGCGGTGGAGAGCTAAGTAATGCTATAAGAATCAAACCAATGACAGCTAATACAAACAGGGAATATAGGGAAGTCATCTAGAGACACGAGCTGCATGTGAGTTTGTACAGTAATAGTCGATTGTGAGAGGATATATGGCACACGTTTTATTTTTATTATTTTCATTTATTTTTGGCTTTCCTTTGTTGTTAAATTGTTATTGTTGTTGTTGTTGTCGTTGCTATTCTTTTTCTTCATCTTGTTTTAGATATTGTGTTACTTTTCTTTCATTATTTCTCCTCCTCCTCCTCCTCCTCCTCCTATTCTATATTCTAAATTTATTTGCATTTCCGTATTTATTTTCTTCATTATTATCTTCATCGTTATCATCATCATCATTATCGTTTCTTTATCATCGTTATCATCCTTCTCTTTATCACCACCACAACTACCCCCACCAACACCATCGTTATCACCATCACCAAAGAGGATCATCACCAGTATCCACCTACAGTGTTCTCCCTCCTCTTCTGCCACACTCACTCATTCCCACAATAAGGTTCCTTCAGTGTAGTTCAGCTCTCTCTCTCTCTCTCTCTCTCTCTCTCTCTCTCTCTATATCTTTTAAGAATTTGTCAGTTTGGACGTTTTTACAAGAAAACCGTTAGATTAAGAACTTAAAATTGAGACCAACCACACAATACATTAGAAAGGACCCGTACCTACCTGACAGGAAATTAAAGAACTTAAGATTGAAAGCGTACACAAAATACAGAGGAGGCAAGTTTAGTAAATCTATTTCCTCGTATCTACAGTACTTCTCCAGGGGGTGGCGATTAAAGAACTTAAGATTCAGAGGAAACACAAAATGCATTAGAAGAGAGAAAGAGAGAGAGGGAGAGCGAGTTTTACCAGATTTACGTACGTGCTCCTATCTACTACTAGCCAGGACTGTACCATAAAGTGTACCGGGACAATTTGCATATTGCTGCTCGCTTGCGGAATACATGTTTTAAGTGCGAAAGATTGTACATACTTTCTCGCCTAACTGAGAAACAAGTTGTAGCGATAGTGGTGTGAATAATGTGCATGAAAACTTTGCCCTTGTATCAAAAGTCAGGAGGAGGAGGAGGAGGAGGAGGAGGAGGAGGAGGAGGAGGAGGAGAAGAAGAAGAAGAAGAAGAAGAAGAAGAAGAAGAAGAAGAAGAAGAAGAAGAAGAAGAAGAAGAAGAAGAAGAAGAAGAAGAAGAAGAAGAAGAAGAAGAAGAAGAAGAAGAAGAAGAAGAAGAAGAAGAAGAAGAAGAAGAAGAAAAGAAAGAAAATAGATCATGATAATAATAATGAGAAAGAAATGAAGGAAAAAAAAAAAGAAAATAATAAGAATAAGAAAAAGAAAGAAATATAAGATAAACAACAACAACAACAACAAGAAAACAAAAAAAAAAATAAATAAAGTCAAAATGAACACCAACAACGAACAACAACAACAAAAACAACAAAGACAACATTTCAACAACACAACAAAACATTTCAACTTGTCAACATAACACACAAACCTTTTTCTAAGCAACATTTCCTCCTACTCTTGCACACTCACACACTCCTCTCCCCGTCCATCTATCTATACCAATGCACAGCTCAGTCACACCTTCCCACCAACACACACACACACACACACACACACACACACCAGCGCTCTCTTCCCTCAGTCTGGCTCACTTAATTAACTGTATCTAGATTTCCTATGCTTTCGCTCTTTTTCACCTGCTATTTCCTTTCCGTCTGTTTTTTTCTTCTTTACTGCTTCCTTTTTTTTACTGTCTTTCTTTTTCTCTTACTCCTTCATTTCGTCTTTTTTTTCGCTTTCTGTTCGTTGCTTTTATCTGTCTTGTTACTATTTTCTTTACTTTTCTTCTGTATTTTTTTCCTTCATTACTTTCTGAAAATTATTCTTTACTTCTTTCTTTCTTTTCTCTTTTGCTATCTATTTTTACCTTTTTCCTTATTCCTCCCATCTTTATATTCTTTTCCTTTGTTATTTACTAAACCTGTCTTTGTTTTACTCCATCACTCTTTTTGCTTTCTTTCTATCTCTTTTTATCTTACAGTTCCTCTTAACCTATATTTTTCTTGCCTACTTTTATTCTTTTCTTTTCTTTCTCTTTCTGTCCCCAAACAAGCACACACTACAGTCATCTCAAGTAATATCAAGTAATCATTCACCCAATAAAGTAAATCTAATCAAACAGCTCACCTTAACTGCGATGTAAAGGGCTTAAGACCACAACCTGCAAAGAAATAAAGAAAAAAATGAATACTAGAGAAGAAACACAGAAACTCATGAAGTGAAACCAACCTCTGAGAAACTATGAAGAAATAAACAGGAATAAATAAGTTGACAAAGGAAATAACTGGCAACAGCAACAGACCTGTTGGTCCTTTCGAGGCTGTTTGGTAACTACTTCTAACTGGCTACAGATAAGAGAGACAGGACAGTACAGGAGAAGGCTCCTCCCCACCCACCACTCCCTCCAGCTTTCGCTGGCATGGAAAATAGCTTGGAAAAGTACCATGCAGTATGGAAAAACTGACATGGAATTTTCACAGGAAAGGATGAAAGGAGATTCTATTATTCACCCTACGGTGAACTCTACATATCTATCTATAAGAAAGTTAATATAGTATCATGTTTAATTATTCAGACAAGAAGAGAGCTTGTTGGGGTTATTCTTTAAATATTTATCAATTTTGTTTTTGAATGATGCAATGGAAGTACTGTTTACTATTTCAGAAGGAAGCTTATTCCAAATGTTAACTATTCTATTAAAGAAAAAGTGCTTTGCCTCGTGGGTTTTAAAGCGTTTTGGTGTAATTTTAAATCCATTATTCCTTGTTATGGTGGAATGATCAATAGTAAAATATTTATTGACATCAAGGTTGTTGTATCCCTGAAAAATTTTGAAAACTTCGATTAGGTCTCCTCTTATCCTGCGCTTTGTTAAGCTGAATAAATTTAATGCTTCCAGTCGTTCCTCATACGGCTTGTTTCTCAATCTCGGAATCATCTTGGTCACTCTACGCTGGATCCTTTCCAGTTTTTCAATGTCTTTTCTGTAATATGGTGACCAGAACTGCACACAGTATTCAAGCTGAGGACGCACCAATGAGTTATATAAAGTAAGGATAACTTTTTCTGATTTAAATTCAAAGGTTCTTCCAATGAACCCAACTAATTTATTTGCATTCTTTACTGCTTCTGTGCAGTGTTTGCTCGGCTTGAGATCTTTAGACACCACAACACCAAGATCTTTTTCATTCTCAGCACTTTCCAGAGGTACATTACTCATTACGTATTTTGCTTGTACATTGTTACTTCCAATGTGTAAGACTTTACACTTTTCTATATTGAATTTCATTTGCCATTTTTCTGCCCAGCGTGTCAGTTTATTTAAGTCACACTGTAGTTCTTGCCATTGTGACGTTGATGTAACTTTGCTCATTATTTTGGTGTCGTCCGCGAATTTGCTTATTTTACAAGTGATTCCTTCATCAATATCATTAATATAAACAATGAAAAGAACTGGTCCTAATACAGAGCCTTGAGGAACACCACTTTTCACATTGTGCCACTCTGATTCTTTTCCATTTATAACAACTCGTTGCTTTCTGTCAGAGAGCCAGTCTTCCAGCCATTTCAGGGTATTTCCAGCTATGCCGTGAGCTTTTACTTTGCTGATTAGCCTCTTGTGAGGGACAGTGTCGAAAGCTTTCTGGAAATCAAGATAAATAACATCCACTGCTTTTGTCTCGTCATACGAGTTAAAAACTTCATAAAAGAAGTCTAGTAGGTTTGTTAAGCAGGATCTCTTGTTTCTGAAACCATGTTGTGAATCCTTCATGATCTTATTTTCTTCTAAAAATTTGACAATCTTATCTCTGATTATCGTTTCCATCAGCTTGCACACTACTGAAGTAAGGCTGATTGGTCTGTAATTAGCTGGGAGTGATTTATTTCCTTTCTTGAAAATGGGCGTGACATTTGCTAGCTTCCACTCCTGGGGACTTTCCTGCTTGTAAAGTTTTATTGAATATAATCGTGAGTGGTTTCACGAGCTCATTTTTCGCTTCTTTGAGAAGCCTGGGTGATATCTTGTCTGGTCCAGGCGTTTTGTTTACGTTCATGCTGTTCATGACTGTGAGGATTTCATTTTCTGTAACTATGAAGTCAGGCAGTGTTTTGCCTTGTGCCTGAGGCTCTGGCATGGGCAGACTATTTTGGACATCTTCAGTCGTGAAGACTGTTGAGAAGAATCTATTTAGGACGTTTGCCATTTCAGCTTCGTTATCTATTTGGTTTCCGTTTTCTGTTATGAGTGGACCAATTGTTGAGGCTAAGACTCTTTTGGATTTTACATAACTGTGAAATTCCTTTGGGTTGGTTTTACAGGAGTTTGCGATCTGAGCTTCTACAGATTTTTTGCTGCTTTTTATCAACTTTTTTGCTTTTCTACGCAATCTGTCATGCTCTAATTTATCATTATTATGCTGTGTTAATTTGTATTTGTTGTATGCTTCTTTCTTTGCTAGAAGACAGCTTTTAATTTCATTATTCCACCATTTCGGTTTGGTGTTTAGTATTTTCCTTCTGTTTCTTAGTGGTATACACATCTTAGCTGTATCATTTATCTTTTCAGCAAACACCTCCCATGTCTTATCTACATCTGGTGTTTCCAGCAGTATATTCCAGTCAATGGATGCAAGCTGCATACGGAGTCTTGTGTAGTTTGCACGCCGATAGTCTGGCACTTTTTCTTTACTTTCATTCACTTTTCCTTTGTCAAAATTTATGGTGAATTTTAAGGTGCGATGATCGCTGGAACTGAATTCTGGTCCAATTTCCACATTTTCAATAGTATTCTCATCATTTGTTAGAACGATATCAAGGATATTGTTTCCTCTTGTCGGATGCTTGATGTGTTGGTGGAGGGAGCTTTCAAGCATGCTATTATACAGCTGCTGGCCAGCGTGAGCTGTCAGTGGTTCGCCCCACCTTGTGACTGGAAGGTTAAAATCTCCCATAATTATGCAATTGTTTACGCAGCAAATGTCCGCGATTTGTTCATACAATTGTTCGTCTGTGGCGGGTGACTGGGCTGGAGGACGATAGACGAGACCTAATGATATTCTTCGGGATTTATTTTCTATATGAATGAAATTGACATCTATGTTTGCAATGGTTGAAGTTGGCATCACACGAGCACGAAGATTACTTTTAACGTAAAACATTACACCGCCCCCTGTACGGTGAGATCTTTCGCTACTAAAAATGTTATAGCCATCAAGTGAGTATTCTGCGAGGTAATCTCTGTGTGTTGTATTAATCCAAGTTTCTGTGATGCCGATGATGTCATAGTTTTCTTGATGTATAAGAGCTTGGAGCTCATTAAATTTATTTCGTAAACTACGGGCATTGAAATAGCAAGCTCTGATCTTGCCTGAATCTGAAGATGAACTTACGACGCTGAAGTTCCTTCTGCCACCTGCACGTTTTTTGATCTGTGGAGACAAACTTTATCATGAATTAATCTCCCCATCCTGGCTGCTCCCACTGCATTTAGGTGGAGACCGTCTCTGTGAAATAATTTGTGTTCATTATAGAAGTCATTCCACATGTTAAGAAACTCGACGTTTTCCTGTTGGCAAAGAGTCTTCAATCTGTTATTAGTACTGAAAGCAAGGTTATAGAAACGTGCGTCCGCGTTGATCCTCGGGAGAATACCTGAAATTACAATATTTCTTGATTTAGTCTTGTATTTCTTGATCATCTCCTTGTACTTCTCCATCAGTTCTTCTGAGCGGGAGCGGTGGACGTCATTTGTACCTGCGTGGATGACATAAAGTGTATCATTAGTGGCGTCCTTTGTCACGTCCTCAACACAGTCCGTGATGTCACGGAGTGTGGCTCCTGGAAGGCAGTAGCGTCGTCTACGAGATGGCACACGTCCACAGAATTCTTCTAGTTGGCCTCGGATGATGGAATCCCCCACAAGTCTGGTCTCCTGTGTTTCTTCCACCTGTTCACTGAGAATAGAGAAGCGATTGTAAGTCGTTAGGGGGAGGTGAGTGCGTCGCGTGTCTCGCCTCGCTCCATTTCTGACTGGTATGAAGGCAGGATCCTGGGGGAGGGACGGGCGTGAGCGAGAGTCAGGTGTGGCTGGGGCTACGGAAGTGTGTGGCAGACTGGCAGTCGTGGCGCTCCGTCCAATGTTCGCTGTGACAAATTCCTGTAGGGTATCAAATCTATTTTTTAGTTCAGTGTACCTGTTGTTACCTTCTGCTACTGCTTCTGCTAGACTTGTTTGGGTATCCTGCAATGAATCAAAGTTACTTTTTAGTTCGGCATACTTCCTGTTTCCCTCCTCCACAGCTTCCTCGAGACGAGAACGGGTGTCACACAGTCTGCAGACAGGTCTTGAAAAGAAGTCTTCATAGTACTGCTTGGCAAAACGGCCATGGCAGTCTCTGCAAGTTTTCAAATCAGAAGGCATTATTAATAGAAAGTTTAAATCAAAACGAAAACGACAGTTGGAGAGGCTGGAATGAAGGTAATTATGGGATTAGTGGCCCGGTCCCCTGAGAGGCAGTCCGCACAGGTGTGAGTAGGTGTGTTTATTCCCTTGGGAATAGTAGCCGTATACTCACAGGGAAGCCTGTTGCTGAAATGGCACGGAACGAAGCACAATAAAAGGAGGAGGAGGAGGAGGAGGAGGAGGAAGACGTGGAGATGGAGGAGGAGGATGGAGGTGGAGGGTGGAGAAAGACGATGAAGTTATAAATGATGCATGACGATGATGAGGAGAAACATTAAGAAAGGATGAGTGACAAGAGGCTGCGTGAAGACAGTTTCTGATATTCATGTGTGTGTTGTGTTTGAAGGTCACTAATCATAACACACGCGGTGATCCGTTACTCAGCTGCGCCCACCTTGCACTTTCTGACGCTCCCACCCACCCTATGGAAACCCTCAATCTTCCTATGCCCTTACATTGACTCTCTCTCTCTCTCTCTCTCTCTCTCTCTCTCTCTCTCTCTCTCAAAGTTTATTCAAAGCTTTCCAAAACTGCCGTCCTTTCCCTCACTGTCGCACTTCTGATCGCGTCAAACTGCTAATATTTCGACATTCAAGTTTCTGCAGGAGTGAGCAAACTTCGTACTTAATCCTCCGCTGCCATCGCCTCCCCTTCAGTGTGTCATATTATTGGAGACTTGACAAAACTTCGCCTCTTCTTTACTTTTCTCTCTCTCTTTTTATTTCTTTTCTCTCACCAGACAAACTGAGCTTATTCTTTTTTTGTTTTGATTTTGTTATTTCATTATTTTCTTTCTTTACATATTATTGAATGTTACAAAAGATGTAATGATAAGGATACATTTGCGTTTCTATTCAGTTCTTATATATTTTTTTGTACAATTTAAGCTTTTTACTTAATTTCTAACTTAATATCTACTTCTACTCCTTTCCCTTACTTCAAGGCTCACGATAAAAAGTTAAAGAAAATAAAGAAAATTATGAAAATGTACACTTTAACCTTCTGTTCAAACATCAAACCATCTTATCATTTTTTTATTATTTTTCCTTTGCTTTATGTCTCCCGGAAAAATAGAAAATAGAAAAGAAAGAGACGAAAATGTACACATGTTCTTTCTTCCTTCCTTCTTTTCCCCACAGACATTGTTTCTGTGGCACACGCTGAGCTTTTCTTTAAATTTCACCTCACAACGTTTTCTTTCCTATCCATCTTAGGAAAGAAAACTTGACAAATCTGGACCTGCTGGCTGTTCCCGGAGACGCGTCACGCCTGGCTGGATTTACGAGTGTTGCTGCAATGTGATGCTATGAATGGCTTGTCACTCTATGCATCAGAATTTATGGTCTGAGGCTCAAGTATGCAGACACGACACGCTATTATTTGGTAGGAAAGCAAGTGTTGGCTGCAAAAAGAAGAAAGTGTCGAGGTAGTAATAAGAGAGACGCTAAGATTAATATACTTGCTTATTCATTTATTTGTATGTAAAAGGCAGATGACTAAGAGTTACATAAAAGAAATTAAAACTCACAGAATTGCCGATACGTTACCAGTCCGCTCAAAGGAAGAAAGTGGATAGATATATGTAAGAAAAAAACATATAAAAGATGAAGATGTTGTAAATGAAGATATACGTGAAGATGCTGAATATGAATAAATGAAAAATTAGATGAAGATGCTGAAGATGAAGAGACGAAGATGAAGAAATGAAAATCTTGCGGATTAAATGATGAGGATAGTGGAGATGAAGATAATAGAAATAATGATACTGGAGATGAAGATGCTAGTGATAAAAAGATGAAGATGCTGAAAATACTGAAAATGAGGATGACCGTCGTGAAATAACGTCAGATTCCCTATGTGTTCCTCCCGCCGAGCTTCTATATAAGGTAAGTAGGAAGGTAAGTAGGCCACTTAACCTAACATAGTAAACTTAAACTTACCTAACACACTCCTTCAAAAAAAAAAAAAAAAAGTGAATAAGAATGAATAAGTCAATAAACAAATTGGTACAAAAATCTATTAGAACAAGACCTTGCAGGAAACTAACTGACCTAACAGCAAAGTTACTGAAATCCTAATAACACCTAAAATACCCCCTCGAAACACAGCTGTAGGAAACCAAGAGGAGAAGAAAAAAATGAAGAGAAAATGAGTAAAGAAATTCACACGGTTACTTCTACAATAACATGCTTATCTGTATCAAAACACGCTTATCTCTCTAATATACAGCTACCTCAGTCATGTCTGCAGTGGTCTATGTACAGTACTTAGTTCTTGGTTTTCGTGGAAATCCTAATATAGAATCAGTGAGCCGGGCCACATTTGTCCACAGAAGTTACAAGTCTGTGCGGTCGCGCGGTAAATAAGGAAGCACGGTCAAAATTCTAGTAATCTTCTGCCCGACTTTGTTTCAAGTTTTATTTACTTTTTTTACCTTAGTCTTAATCTTAGGCCTTACGAGCTTATGATTTGCTGAGAGAGAGAGAGAGAGAGAGAGAGAGAGAGAGAGAGAGAGAGAGAGAGAGAGAGAGAGAGAGAGAGAGAGAGAGAGAGAGAGAGAGAGAGAGAGAGAGAGAGAGAGACGTCCTGTGTACCGACTCACCACAAAGATTCCCCACCAGTACAGTTATAATTCAATATCCAATTTACTTCATGAGAGGATCTGATTCTCCTTTCATGGGAGACAAAAAAAAAAAAAAAAAAAAAGAGAGACGAAAAGAAAGAGAAATTAGAGACAGACGAGCTCAGAATGATGATGTGTGTACTGATTGACTCGCGTGACAAAGAGTATACAGATGATAAAGAAAGAGATTAGTAGATATGTATATACTGGTGGAATAGTAGTGATGGTGGTGGTGGTGTTAGTAGCAACATCAGCAACAGTAGCAGTAGTAGTAGTAATTATGATGATGACAATACACAACAACAATAACAACAACAACAACAACAACAACAACAACAACAACAGCAGCAACAACAACAGCAAGGTGGAAGAGTAAAAAAAAAAGGAAAAAAAGAATATAATGAAAGTATATAAAAAAAGAGAAAATTATTGATTCTTTACGGTGCAGGAAGGTCTTGACTCACTGGTAAAATCCTTGCGTAGGCACATCAATCACCACAGTTCGAACCCAATCAGATGCAACAATATAACAACAACCAGTACCATCCTTGAAAAAAAAAAAAAAACTAGCCAACGTCATAGAATTTTAAATACTTCTACACGTAACACAATATTTATAAAGTTGAAGGTTGTAAAGTTTATACATATGTCTTTCTTCCTACTGCTTGTCGTTGCTCTTATATATATTTATTTAGTGAGGTAATAAAATGTAATAATGAAGGATGATTTGGAGGAGGAGGAGGAAGGTGAAGGTGGATGTGGTAGTGGTGGTGGTGATATTGTAAAGAAAATGGAGCAACAACACAATAATACAGCTTGAATCCTTACTACACATGTTTCAATCTCAGCTCAGTTCCACTCTGCTTGCTCGTCTAATCGTCGACCGTGAAGACAACGAGACATCGAGCGCCAAAACCTTAAGAGGGAGTGCGTGAGGGAAGGCTTGCAACACGGCAGCGAGATGCGAGATTGTGAAGAGCATGAAGAAAAAGAAGTCTTGTTTAATTATCTTCACAAGGTCTACCTCTCAATAATTAAATTCTCTCTCTCTCTCTCTCTCTCTCTCTCTCTCTCTCTCTCTCTCTCTCTCTCTCTCGAGATATAACAAAGAATTTTATTTAATTATCTCCAGATTCAAATTTCTCCACTATTTTTAAGTCAGCCAGAAAGACTCTCTCTCTCTCTCTCTCTCTCTCTCTCTCTCTCTCTCTCTCTCTCTCTCTCTCTTCTCTTACTCCTCCTCCTCCTCCTCCTCCTCCTCCTCCTCCTCCTTCCTCCTTCTTCTTCTTCTTCTTCTTCTTCTTCTTCTTCTTCTTCTTCTTCTTCTTCTTCTTCTTCTTCTTCTTCTTCTTCTTCTTCTTCTTCTTCTTCTTTTTGTTCTTCTTGTTCTTGTTCTTCTTCCTCTTCTTACTCCTCCTCCTCCTCCTCCTCCTCCTCCTCCTCCTCATCTGTCTCCCTCTATTTCCCTCTCCTCTCTCGATCCGTCTACACACATTTTCCTTATCACTTCTCCTTCACTGACGCCTCTTTTGTCTTCCTCCTCCTCTCTTTCCTTCCCTAAGCAAGTTCCATAATCTCCTCATTGACTGACAGCATACCTGAGGCAGCTGTTAATTAGGTGACCAGCAGGTGGAAGTCAGGGGAGGAGTAGGAGGAGGAGGAGGAGGAGAGATGGAGGGGGAGGAAGAGAGATTAAAGGTTAGAACAGAGGAAGAAGGGAAGCATAGAAAATAAGTGAGAGGGAGATGTGGTAATAGTGAAGAAAGAGGAAGGGGAGCGGGGTGAGGGGAGGTAAGGGCAGAGATAAAGAGAGAGGGAGAGATGAGGTAAAGGAGGGAGAGGGGAAGAACCAGGAGAGTGAGGGGAGGAGGGTGTTATATGTCAGATTGTTTGTTTCTGTGGGTGTAAATAACACACACACACACACACACACACACACACACACACACACACACACACACACAATGATGACCGATAGACTGACATAAAGAACAGTAGTAATTCGGAACTATGTATACAACCAAAGGCTATACATGCATACATACATAAATACATACAGGTAAATACATAAACACATACAGATACATGAACAATTTCACATACAATTATAGATACGTAGATAGATGGACAGATAAATAGGTAGATAGATTTTAATGACCACAAACATACATACATACATACATACACTTGTTGAACAGTCATCATATGGTTCCCTACCCGTATTCCTGACCGCCTTGGAGACACGCCCAACATTCTTGATCGCAGTTTTTTAAGCGGAGGTGCTTCCTTCATTTTTTTCATATGTTCAGGAAAATAATACAGGTTTGCTCACATTCAACCTGTCCCTAAAAAGGTGACCACTCCAATCCTTCTAACTACCGCCCTATAGCTTTGATTTCCTGCCTTTCTAAAGCCTTTGAGTCTATCCTTAATAGGAAGATAATGAGGCATCTATCAGCTCACAACCTTCTCTCTGATTGCCAGTATGGTTTCCGTAAAGGCAGATCTACTGGTGATCTTCTTACTTTCCTAACTGAATCTTGGTCATCCTCTTTTAGGGACTTCGGTGAAACCTTTGCTGTCGGCCTTGACATATCGAAAGCCTTCGATAGAGTCTGGCACAAATCTTTAATTTCTAAACTACCCTCCTACGGATTCTATCCTTCTCTCTGTACCTTCATCTCCAGTTTCCTTTCCGATCGTTCTATCAACGAATAGAAAAAAAACAGCGTTCAACAGACGCCCAACCCAACAACAATTAAATGACTCAAGGCGAGATGCTAAAAAGTTCCCTAAACTGGAAATTTCACATCTCTACTCTTGCTAAATCAGCTTCCAAGAAGTTAGGTGTCCTGTGGCGTCTTCGTCCATTTTTCTCTCCTCCCAGCTGCTTGCTCTGTACAAGGGCCTTATCCGCCCGTGTATGGAGTATGGCTCTCATGTCTGGGGATCCACACACAGCTTTACTAAACAAGGTGGAATCTAAAGCTTTTCGTCTTATCAACTCTTCTCCTCTAACTGACTGTCTTGATTCTTTAAGTCACCGCCGCAATGTTGCATCTTTATCTGTCTTCTACCGCTGTTTTCATGCTGTCTGCTCTTCTGACAACATTACTCTCGT
>NC_059297.1:22329189-22336689 GCF_017591435.1 Portunus trituberculatus
CACACACACACACACACACACACACACACACACACACACACACACACCTGCTCCTTTACCTACACCACCTGAGCTCTATCCTCCCTCCTTCCCTCCCTCACTCCTTCCTCCCCTCCCTCCCTCCACTTTCCTCCATTTTCTCTCTCCAACCCCTCCTGTATCACTCTCTTATTGCCTACCTCTATTGCCTCCTCCTCTCCTTCTCTCCCTCCTTCTTCCCTAGTTTTTCTTCTGCCTCCTCTTACTTCTAATTTTATCTATCGTTCCTCCTTCCTTCCTTTTTTCCTTCTCTCTCCTTACCTACATCTTTCCTCTCCCTTTCTTCTAAATTAATTATCTGTTTCTTTTTTTTCGTTTCCTTCTTTTTTTCTTCCATCACCTCCACCATCACCATCACCATCACCTCCTCCTCCTCCTCCTCCTCCTCCTCCTCCTTCCCTTCTCCAGTATCATCATTATTAATTCTCAGCTAGTGTTTCTCTCTCTCTCTCTCTCTCTCTCTCTCTCTCTCTCTCTCTCTCTCTCTCTCTCTCTCTCTCTCTCTCTCTCTCTCTCTCGAAAATAAATATGACGTATAAATTCTAAAGTAGACAAAAAGCGAAATGAAAAAGAATAAATGAAGCAAAAAGAAAAAAAAGGAAGAACGTGAAATATAGAAAAATCAATTAAATAAGAAAAGAAAATGAGAAAAGAAAAAGTATAAATAAATAATCTAAGAGTTTTTTTTTCTATTTTCTTGCATTAGTTTCATTTTCGTTTAGTTTTCCATGTTATATTCTCTCTCTCTCTCTCTCTCTCTCTCTCTCTCTCTCTCTCTCTCTCTCTCTCTCTCTTACTGTAAAGAGTTAATCGAGCGTTTTCTCTTCCTCATCCCTATTTTTTTCTTCTTCCTTTCTATCTACTTATTTTTCCTCTTCTATTTTTGCAAGAGAGAGAGAGAGAGAAAGAGCCATGACTAATTACAAACAAGAACAAAAAAAAGAGAGACACCTATGAAATATACAAAGATCATTAAGGTCACATAAGTCCAGCGCCACACAACACTGGAGCGGAACAAAAGAGAACATTCTAGCGAGCAGCGCCAACAAAGGTCACTCACTCAGCCTAGGTCGCCTCTCTTGACAACTTAGATATGGACTGATTGTGTGCGACCATTAGTTTGGAAGTTGTCTTGTGATGTGCTTGAAAATAGTACGAGGAAATGATTTTTACACTTTATGAATTCGGTCCATATTTGTGTGTTATTGTGGAGATTGTGAAGAGTGATAGCATTAGTGAAGGATACACAGGCACATCTCGGGGAAACTAGAAAAGGGAGTTGATTTATGTAAAAGTCAATATTAGGTAAATAAATAAATGGATAAACGAGTGTGGTAAGATTAAATACCATTAATAGTAGTGATTTTGCGTCCTATATTTATTTAAACACTGACAACAATATTACTAATAATTACTGCTATTTGGTACACCTTTAATTAATTACCATTCACTTTGAGACAACAATACGTCTTCTATGGCACCTGCAATTATCAAACTGTGTAGAGATTGTATTTTTTTTTTTCATCATATTGCAATGGTACAGTGGAACCATGCGTGCTTTGGGGTCCGAGGGGTCTCCAAGCGCACGGGTTCGAATCCTGTCCACGGTCCGAGTGTAGATTGGGCTTCCTCACTCGGGGCAATGGTTTCCTAGCGAGTGGGCTTTGAGATAGGAGGTACCCCAAAAAGTATCCCCTTTAGCCCAGAAATTCCCGTGAAAAGCCCACATGGTATAAGAAAAAAATGGTATAAAGATTCCATGAATTACTTCTAGAGCAGCTGATTGCTTCGTATCGCAGTGAAAGAGTTAACGAAATCGAACCTGGGAACTTCATCTGTTAATTAATGCCTAGAGACGTAGTTCAGTTCCACAGTCATCTTTTTTCGTTTCTTGGCTAACCAACAAAAAGTACTTAACCTATAAACAGGCTCCACAATAAACGCTAGACGCTCCTTTGCGTTTGTGAGTGCATCAAAGCAAGAACTGGTAAGGCAATAAGGTCAATTCCACAGTCATTTTGTAAACCACCCAATCAAAATGCTTGCCTTGTTGATAAGCTCCCGAAAAAAAATAGGAGATTGTAAAACTGGCTCGTATCCTCCAGAACCTAAACCACTAAGCTCTTCCACATAATAATAATAACAATAACAATGACGACACTTCATAATGTAAAATGGACGAGGAGGAAGAAAGGAGAAAAACGAGAGAAAACATTTATAAGAGAAAAGAACGATAAACAAAGAACAAGTCTAAAGAAACTAAGAAAAACAATAAAAAGATAAGAAAAAGAAATAAGACGAGGAAGATATAAAGAAGACAAGAGGAAGAAGAAAAAGAAAATTGTACAAGAATACGAAAACGAAAAATAAGCATGAAAGCACAACGAAAACGAGACAAAAACACAAATGGAGGAAAAAATATGAAAAGGAAGAGATGAGAAAAGAAAAGAGGAGGAAGAGGAAGAGGAAGAATAAGAGGAAGAACAGTAGGAGGGTCAAGAAGCATTCCAACACCACTCACACAAGAGACACAGCACACAGCACCAGTATCCACGCCTTATCCACACCTCCTCTTTATAAAGGTTCTCTCCTCTTAAAACGGATTTGCACGTCCCGGTGAAGCTTCCTTGTTCTTCTCCTGAATTGTTTATCTTCCTCTTTCCAAGTTTTTATTTTAGTTTGCCAAGAGTTTCCCATTCTCTTGAACGAATTTTGCCTCCTCAATGGCCTCCTCCTCTTCCTCCTCCTCCTCCTCCTCCTCCTCCTCCTCCTCCTCCTCCTCCTCCTCTTACTGTACTCTTTCATCTCTTGCTTTTCTCTTCTTTCCTCCTTCTATTTGACTTCCTTTTTCTTTATATCTATTTAATTTTCCTGATATCTATTTCTTATATAATTTTCTTTTTCTTCTTTTATTTCCTCCTCTTCCTCTTCCTTCAACTGTCTTTTTTCTTTATTTTATAGTAATTCTTTTTACTTCTGTCTATTTTTCTTCTCTTCTCCTCCTCCTCCTCCTCCTCCTCCTCCTCCTGCCTTGTCCTCTTTCCTCTGTTTCTCTTCTAATTTATTCTCCTTATCCTGGTTTTGCTTTCATTTCGTTATTGCTACATTATTTTTTCTTATAAATTTTTCATCTTCTTTTCCTCTTCCTCCTTCTCCTCCTATGTCATTTTCCTTTATAACCATATAAACTCATTATCTCTTTACTTCTTTCCCTTCTTCTCCTCTTCCTTCACTTATTCGTCCTCCTTCTCCTCCTCCTCCTCCTCCTCCTTCACTTTTTCGTCCTCTTCCTCCTCTTTCTCCTCCTACAAGTCCTTCTCCTTCTCCTCTTAGTCCTTCCCCTTTGTCTTACTCACAAAATTTTCCTTCTCATCTCGCCCATAACTTCCGCCCTTACGAGCCGTTTCCTTCCCCCTCTTTTTCCCTTCCCTTCCCCTTAGCCCAACCACTTTCTTTCTTTCCCTGCTTCTCTTAAAATCCCAGATAGTCATTCTTTCAAAGCTAAAAATTTCCCTCATTCTAACGATATTTTTCCCTCACTTTCTTTCCCTCCCCTCCTCCTCCTCCTCCTCCTCCTCCTCCTCCTCCTCCTCCTCTTCTTCTTCTTTTTCTTCTTCTTCTTCTGGACCGTTTTTCCTCCACTAGACCAAATCGCATCCTCTTTTTTTTTTTTTCCACTTTTCTTTTTAAGCCAACGATGAAAACGGAGTATGTACGCCCGCTTATGCTCGTTTTCTTTGTGTCACGGTGAGAGAAAACGGGAATCTTTATCACCACTGGAGAGAGAGAGAGAGAGAGAGAGAGAGAGAGAGAGCCAGGCGTGAATTACATGAAAAATCACACCTCCTTTTTCCTTTCTCCCTCCTTCTCTTCCTCCTCTTCTTCTTCTTCCTCCTCCTCCTCCTCCTCCTCCTCCTCCTCCTCCTCCTCCTCCTCCTCCTCCTCCTCCTCCTCCTCCTCCTCCTCCTCCTCCTTCTCCTCCTCCTCCTCCTACCATCAGTAACATAAGGTTCCATATTACTGAGATGATCTTGCTGACTCACTTTCATTCTCTCTCTCTCTCTCTCTCTCTCTCTCTCTCTCTCTCTCTCTCTCTCTCTCTCTCTCTCTCTCTCTCTCTCTAAGAAGAATGTAAGTACTTTCAAATGATCAAAAATCTAAAAGGTTCCAAAGAGAGAGAGAGAGAGAGAGAGAGAGAGAGAGAGAGAGAGAGAGAGAGAGAGAGAGAGAGGACAGACAGATAAAAAATAGAGACAGATAAAAAATAGACACAGAGACAGATAGACACAGACAGACAGAAACAGACAGGCAGACACACACACACACACACACACACACACACACACACACACACACACACACACACACACACAAATAAAGTACCGAATAAGAGGAGTCGTCCCATATTGCTCCTCTTTATTGTCCAGCTGTTGACAGTTGCTACCACTCACTCTCTCTCTCTCTCTCTCTCTCTCTCTCTCTCTCTCTCTCTCTCTCTCTCTCTCTCTCTCTCTCTCTCTCTATATCAGCATCCTCATCTCCTTCCGTCTTTCACCTTTCTCCCTCCCTTTTCCAATTTTCTTTCCTTTCTTGTTTGGTTTACTTTTTCAACCTTTTCTCTCACGTCTTCTCTCTCTCTCTCTCTCTCTCTCTCTCTCTCTCTCTCTCTCTCTCTCTCTCTCTCTCTCTCTCTCTCTCTCTCTCTCTCTCTCAGGGTCGTATATCAAAAGAAAGAAGCAATTTAGAATTTGAATGTTTGGGTTCAGATTTATCGCGAGGAGGAGGAGGAGGAGGAGGAGGAGGAGGAGGAGGAGGAGGAGGAGGAGGAGGAGGAGGAGGAAGGAAGAAAAGGAAACAAAAGGCGTCTTGGCGTATGAGAGAAGTGGTACGCTTTGGTGTGTGAAGTATTCTGAAAGTGCCGGAGTGCGTGGGAGAGGAAGGCAAGAGCAAGAAGACGCCAGCATGTACCTGTAAATGCCCGGGTTACACCTAACATTGAGAGAAATAACATAAGCAAAAGCGACAGTGGGATAAGGCGAGAGTGTGAACCTGTTGTGGGATTTAACAGTGAGGGAATCAAGGAAGGAGATGGGATAGTATAATGAGGGATGAAGCAAGGGTGTGAGACTGCAAGGGACACGTTCAAAGATATGACATTAGTGAACTGTGGCATTTTATTTTATTTATTTATTCATTATTTATTTTTTTTTTTGTAAGAGGGGAAAACTGACCAAGAGCAACAAAATGCTTTCAGGTGCCACTGCCAGGTATGTTGCACTAGTGACTTCAGCTACTTCACCAGGAGAGACAGTGAAGTTCTGAAGCAGGCACATAACTCGATGAATGTTTGAGGTCATGCAACACGTTAACGAAACTGATTTTGCTTAAAGGAACAAAAGTTAATCCTTGTAGTTAACTCCTTCAGTACCATAACGCGTTTCCATATCTATTCTGCTTATTTTTTTTGGCTATTTTATACATATTTAGAAACTTTCATGGCATTTAGAATAGTGAAGACTCTGGCCATTATTCGTCTGACCTCCATAGACCCTTCCTAATGTAAATAAAATTGTCTAATCATACCCAAACTCAAGTAAAAAATGTGTCCCAGCATTGAAGGGGTTAAAGCGGTATTACCTTATAAATATCCTTTTTTTTTTTTTCTTTTCCAGTACGGCATGGTTGCTTTTTCTTATGACAGTCCTGGCTGGAGAGAGGGATGGGTGGGTGAGGAGAAGTCTTCCATTTTGTTAACCTGTTCATTATATTATGCAAACAGCCTAGTAGGGAGCGTATATATGCTGGTGTTTGTGTTCCTTTGTAAATAATCCTGTTTGGTTCTCGAAAAGTTAATTTTCTTTTGGAGATAAAATTGCGTAACACTGGTAACCTTGGGTGAAAGAGTTAGAGTAGAATTAGAAGTAAGAAAAGTAGTAGTAGTAGTAGTAGTAGTAGTAGTAGTAGTAGTAGTAGTAGTAGTAGTAGTAGTAGTAGTAGTAGTAGTAGTAGCGGTAATAGTAGTAGTAATGAAAATCGTAGTAGTAATAGTAGTAGTAGGAATAAAAAGAGGAGGAGTAGTAGTAGTAGTAGTAGTAGTAGTAGTAGTAGTAGTAGTAGTAGTAGTAGTAGTAGTAGTTGTTGTTGTTGTTGTTGTTGTTACTTGTTATTCTGTAATCGTAGAAGTCGAAGTAGTTTCACCAGTAGTCCTCTTTTTCACATTTACTCCAACAAACAAAGTGTACAAACTGACGAGGCATACATGATAGGGAGGAAGGCTGCGATGTGTCGAGTCGAGACTGAACGAGAATTATGAATATAGGCGACGGTGAATATATGTGTATTACTAACCTCTGAGAATATAATACAAAGCACTTCTCAAATAACTCCTTTCACGAAGCCTTAATACATATAAATCAATACAGGGAGAATCCACATAAATAAAACAATTACATGATATCACTGTACATTTACGTAATTAATTTTCAACCCTTTTTTTATACTCCATACTAAACATAACGGTTACTATTACGACACTAGTGCTACTCAAGCGCTGTAGTCGCGAGGCGGGCTAAGACTCACCGCGTGTCAAGCATATGGCCTGGAAATCTTGGCCACCTGTGTAAGATTTCTTGATATTCCCAGAGTTTTTCCTGCAAACTTTGTACATACAGGCCATCATCCCTAACACTAACTCCTGCAGAGAGAGAGAGAGAGAGAGAGAGAGAGAGAGAGAGAGAGAGAGAGAGAGAGAGAGAGAGAGAGAGAGAGAGAGAGAGAGAGAGAGAGAGAGAGAGAGAGAGAGAGAGAGAGAGAGAAGCATGCATAACGTAATCCAGAAACATTTAATACTTTCAGAATAAGTTTATAAAAAAACTAGATAAAAAGCATATGATGACATTTCAAAAGCGCTACAACACTCAAATTATGCAAACGTAGGAAAATATGTAAATAAAACTAAAAAAACTTGCATAGATACTTGCAATTACCTACGTGTTAGTTATCCATCGGGAGCAGGAAGAGGTGGAGGAGGAGGAAAAGGAGGAGGAGGAGGAGGAGGAGGAGCAAGTGGAGGAAAAGGAGGCGGAGGAGAGATACAATACAAAAGACTACAAAGAAAATTAAAACAAGAACAAATCTTGATGTTCTTGGTAATGTTTGAATAACTATTGTAAGTTATTGATTGAAGAGGAGGAAAAGGAAGAGGAGGAGGAGGAAACGCAAAAGAAACTTCTCTCTCTCTCTCTCTCTCTCTCTCTCTCTCTCTCTCTCTCTCTCTCTCTCTCTCTCTCTTATTCTTAACACTCCATTTTTCATTTACTTCTCATTCCTTTCAACTCATTCCCAAGTCTCTTAATAACCTGCCATTCATTCCCTCAACTCCTTCCCCGTAATGTTCCCTTCCTTTCCTCCCTATTCATTGCCTCTTTCCCTTTAACCCGCTTCTTTTATACTGGAACACCT
>NC_059297.1:22341689-22349189 GCF_017591435.1 Portunus trituberculatus
CGTCTATTGTTATACTCAAATGCATTTCTGATATTCGTGAATATAACATAGATGTAATAAAACAGATCAATATGCAAATACACACACACACACACACACACACACACACACACACACACAGCCAGACAAATAAATTCATCAATATATATATACATACATACATACATACATACATACATACATACATATACACACACAGACATACAGACATAAACTTACACATAAACACTTCTTAAAATCCAAGAGGAAAAAATTGATGGCATAACCTCGTAAGAACAACAATTTAAATGTAAAGCACAAGGCAGGAAAGTTTTATAATACCTTAGAGAGAGAGAGAGAGAGAGAGAGAGAGAGAGAGAGAGAGAGAGAGAGAGAGAGAGAGAGTCTAAGCCCAATAAACTTCTGCCATTCTTCATCAGCTACGTGACGATCTCAAGAGGAGGAGGAGGAGGAGGAGGAGGAGGAGGAGGAGGAGGAGGAGGAGGAGGAGGAGGAGGTGGAGGAGGAGGAGGAAGGTGTGTGCGGGAGAAAGATGGAAGGAGAGAGTGAGGGAAAGGAAGAAGCAGTAAGGAGAGAGAGAGAGAGAGAGAGAGAGAGAGAGAGAGAGAGAGAGAGAGAGAGAGAGAGAGAGAGAGAGAGAGAGAGAGAGAGAGAGAGAGAGAGAGAAAATGAAGATACACATAATAAATAATGACAAATGCAAATAATTATAACACACACACACACACACACACACACACACACACACACACACACACACACACACACACACACACACAAAGTTCCGGTAATGATAATTTTTAGTCACCCATTTTTCGCCGGTCATTTAATTATATTCTTTAACGTGGTTATAAATCCTGCCATAATTATGCAACGTGTGGAAAATTATAATTAGGCGGACTACTACTATTACTACTCCCAGGTACTGATGCTGCTGATGCTGATGCTGATGATGATGCTTATATTACCGCGTAACACAAATACTACTACTACTATTACTACTACTTGTACAATTAAATCACCATTATCTCTAGTAGTAGTAGTAGTAGTAGTAGTAGTAGTAGTAGGTATAATAAAACTGCTTCTCTTACCATTCCTTTTACTATTAACATGATTTTTGTTCTAATTATCTTTTTGCTTTTTTATAACTACTTACAATCCTACTTTTATAACACAAACCTATATTCATTACTAATACTGTTAATATGATCATAAAAATCTCTCTCTCTCTCTCTCTCTCTCTCTCTCATCCAATTAATTTAGCCTCTAATAATGTATGCAGACAAACACTTCAGCCTGCGAACATAACGTCACTGCACACCTCAGGAAAAAAATAGTGAAAGAAAACGGAACGCGCTCCAGCTGGAATGAAGGGAGATTTCAGAATAAAACCAGACAAAATAATGATCCTCTCTCTCTCTCTCTCTCTCTCTCTCTCTCTCTCTCTCTCTCTCTCGTCTACAATAAAAAAGGAAGGTAAATAAATGTGGCCTTTTTTCCATTCGTCCAGGAAATTCCCCAAAGAACAGCGACACGCCATGCCACACGTCGCAGCGCCCAGAGAGAGAGAGAGAGAGAGAGAGAGAGAGAGAGAGAGAGAGAGAGAGAGAGAGAGAGATGAAAAAAAGATAAGAGAGTTGGGTTCCGAGATTTATTTGTCCCGTGCAAGACTTATTCGTCTCTCTCTCTCTCTCTCTCTCTCTCTCTCTCTCTCTCTCTCTCTCTCTCTCTCTCTCTCTATATATATATATATATATATATATATATATATATATATATATATATATATATATATACCTATCCATCTACGTATCTATCTATCTGTATGTGTGTGTGTGTGTGTGTGTGTGTGTGTGTGTGTGTGTGTGTGTGTGTGTGTGTGTGTGTGTGTGTGTGTGTGTGTGTGTGTGTGTGTGTGTGTGTGTGTGTGTGTGTGTGTGTGTGTGTGTGTGTGTGTACGTATGGCCACTTTAATTTAGTGTATTTCTATTTATACATCGGGTTACCCATCAGTGTCATGCAGTAATACCTTTCTCTCTCTCTCTCTCTCTCTCTCTCTCTCTCTCTCTCTCTCTCTCTCTCTCTGGACGGCGTGGCGATAAAGATGCCGTCTGGAGTGGAAGAGAGTGGCGGGAAGGAACACACACACACGCACACACACACACACACACACACACACACACACACACACACACACACACACACACACACACACACGCTCCAGCGACTTAATCATAGCAAAGCCAATTTTTCGGGAGAAGGAACGTGGCTCTCGCACCTCCTGCAAGACCCTCGTGGGACCTAGCGGAGAGGGAGAGAAAGGGACGAGAGGGACGGGAGGGAGGGCAGGGAGGAAGGAAGATGTAGGATAATGAGAGAAAATGAAAGGGATTGATGGATGCAAGGAAGGAAGGAAGGAAGGAAGGAAGGAGAGGAAAGGGAAAGGATTAATTGACAGAAGAAACGAAGGAAGGAAATATGAAAGACCGGTAAATATAAGACATGGTAGGAATAGAAGGAACAAAAGGACAAAATGAAGACGGGAGGAAGGAAAAAAATGAAGGAAGGAAGGAAAGGATGGAGATGTATAATAGAGACATCGAAGGTGAACGACTGAATAAAAGAAGGAGAAAGAATGGAAGGAAGTAAAGAAAGGAAGAAAGAAAGGAGGAAGAAGAAAGAAGGAAAGGAAGGAAGGAGCATAGAAAATAAATAAATAAATAATAAGAATGCAAAATGTGAGAGTTGCAAAAACTAAAAAAAAATTACGGAAAATAAAAAAAAACAAAAGAATACGAAAGAAAAAAAAAGGAACAACGAAAGAAAAGTGAGAAGGGAAGGAAAAAGACGAAAGGAAATAAAGAGAGAAACAACAAAGGAAAGAAGGAAAAAAAGGAGAATAGTGGGTGGTGGAAGAGAATTGAAAGAAAGTGATAAACATGACCGCACCAATTGAACAGAAGGTGAAAAGTAAGAAAATTGGGAAAGTAGTTAGGTAGTTAGGTTAGTAGGGAGGAGGAGCAGGAAAAGGAGGTGCAGGGGGATGAAAAGGAGGAGGAGGAGGAGGAGGAGGAGGAGGAGGAGGAGGAGGAAGAAGAAGATGATAGGATGAGGGTGGACAGAAGATTGGAAGATGAGGGTAATGAAAGCATTGAAGTGAAAAATTCTTGTTATAGAAGCAAAAAAAAAAAAAAGAGAAAGGAGACACAAAGAAAAGAGGAAGTGAGAAAGAAAGAAAGAAAAAGAGAGAAAACAAGGATGAAAGACGAAAAAGAGATAGGGAGGGAAGAGACAAGGGAAAAAAAGAGAGTAAGGAAAGAAAAATAAAAGTGGAAAGTCTTACTGATAGAGTTTAGAAAGGAGACAGAAATGGAGGGAGAGAGAAAAACGTGGAGGAAAACCGGAGGAAAATGATGAGGTGAGAGAAGTTAATGGGGAGGAAAAAACAGTAGAGTGGAAGAAAAAGAGATGAAGGAAGGAAGGAATGAATGAAAGGAGGAAGGAGACACAAAAAAAAATGGAAAGTAGAAATATATGAGTGGGAAACTAAGTTAACATACAAATAAGGAAGGAAAGGAAACAAGAGAGAGAGAGAGAGAGAGAGAGAGAGAGAGAGAGAGAGAGAGAGAGAGAGAGAGAGAGAGAGAGATAGGGAAAGATGGATTGAAAGTGAAATAGTAGGTGGAGAGTGAGAGATAGGGAGAAAAAGGGCAAATGAAAAGGAAATTACCTGAGTGAGACGTGATGAGGGAGAACAGGAGGGAGAGGGAGAACGACGGAGGGAAGATGAGAGGGAAGGAGGTGGGGGAGGAGGGAGGGAGGGAGAGAAAAAGGAAGGTTGATAATTTTTTCCCTTCTACTTCATCTGCTATTTCTCTATCACGTATGAGTCACTTCCTGCTCTTTCTCTCTCTCTCTCTCTCTCTCTCTCTCTCTCTCTCTCTCTCTCGGTCCCTATCCTGCACATTCATTCAGCGCAATAATACAAAAATGTAATGATAATAGCTATTCACGAGGGCTGGCTGGCAGAAAGCGGCGGCCGGCAACTCACAACAATATGTAAACAGGAAACAAAAGACGAGCGGCCCTTTGAAGGCGGATTACCATTATTGCGGGAAGGCTGACGACACCGGGACACCGAGGAGGGGCTCTCAAACGGTCTGACGGCGCCTTAACATCAACAACAGCAGTATGAACAACAAGAGTAACTATAGAAGCCACCACATCACAGGAGCAGCGATATTACTGATAATTCGTCCTAGAACTGATTACCGCAGCTGTTCTTTGTTATATATTTGTACCAGACGAGTGACTGGCTGGTTTGAAGTGGGCTGCCTGGATGTACTCTTGCCTGTCAACCTCTCCGTCTCCCTACCCGCCTCGTCATGACTTAGGGCTCATGTGCCGCACCTCCACTTTTTCAAAAGGCTCTAAACAAAGTTACACTACTATTTATTGGTGTTTTCACGGTTCTAGTGGCAGATTAATAAGATCTCTACATTATTTATTCGGAAAACACCCTTGAGAAAAAGGCTAATCATGTGTGTGGTCTTTGAATATACTCGCTGTCGTGGTGAGAGAGTAAAGTGTTTCAAAATACGGGTCTTAGTTGTCATGTCTGGGTGTTGTGGATGGATGGAGGGTGTGAGAGCGGGCAGGTGGCGAATGCAGGTGTGTTGCTCTATTTAGACGCTATGAATCTTTTTCTAGGGCTGCTGTGAGTGTGAAGCGAATGAATTGCGAGTGCCAACAAGCAAGCAGGTTTGTACTGTGAACGAGCGCAGGTGAATTGGACCAGAGCGGCGGGGTAGTTTCGGGCTTATCTGTAAACGTCTTCTGGTTGAGACGTGTGGGCAGGAAGTGAATGAATGGAGGGTGTCATGGACTTGCTCGGTTTTACAGTAGACGAAAGAAGATGGAGGTGCAATCACTGGGCACTACATCACGGGAGGAAGAAAATGTTTTCTTTCATATAATTTGTGAATGTTATTATATTTCATATTGCCAAATTCACTGAGCTGATTGAAGGATCATGCGTTTTGGTATATATTTCTAAATGTCTTTCAATTTCCTCTAGAGTGTTATGTGTGTACGTCCATATGATTTGCAAATGGTTGTCAACTAGTGAGTAGTTTATCTGTATTACAAGAAGTATTCACAAAATATCTTGATGTCATTCATGTATTCGCTCAGAAAGAAACGAACGGGGAACAGAACTTTCTTTAAATCTTGGTAATAGTCATGTCGCTGTACAAGCACCCAAGATAATAAACGAAACAAATTAATAAAGACGCACTCAAAAACGAACAAAAGTAGTTTAATGATCTTATGTAACATCAGATTACAACAAAAAGAGACAGAGAAGAACCAAGAAAACAAACCTTTCTCCATCTAACCTGATTCGAAATCTTCACGACATTATCAGCTAAGGTAAGAGTAACTGGCAGCGAGATAAGCAGCAGCCAGAGCAATAAATATTTACAAATTTACAACTTGAATAAGAAAATAAAAGATAAGCATCGGTAGGTAATCACTTTCCAAACCTTCCCTTGCCAATCAGAGGTGATCGTCCCACTCTCGCATTTACTGAAGTTTATGATAATTAGAAGTATGGAAAGTCTGCAGTGAGTTTAATGCATAATCTGACTGAAATGATCCTTATGGTAATGATGTCCTTAATATTTAGAAATGGATTAGCACAGAGATAGATTGATAGATGATAATATAGATAAGTAAGGGGGGAGAGAGAGAGAGAGAGAGAGAGAGAGAGAGAGAGAGAGAGAGAGAGAGAGAGAGAGAGAGAGAGAGAGAGAGAGAGAGAGAGAGAGAGAGAGAGAGAGAGAGATATTCAAACCCACAGATAAAGAGGCAGAAAGACCGACAGACAAACAAGGCAAAAAGGAAGAAACAAACAGAAAGCCAAACAGGTGGATAGATGCAAGGAGACACACAAACAGATGCTCAGACAAGAAAACAGATAGACAGGCACACGATACAAACAAATACCAATAGACAGACACAACAGAAACAACTGTGTCTGTTTACCTTACCTGTCTGTGAGCGTGTGTGTGTGTGTGTGTGTGTGTGTCGGAGCCTCAACCACGCCACAACATCCATCAGAGTGCAGGAAATAACACGGACATGAAGTATTGAGCGCGTTTAATTAAGTCAGCTAATGAATAGATCGATGGGATTGGGCTGAGTTGGTCAAGTGTGGCCTTAATTCTTCTCTTTTCACGTATTAACTAGGCTGGGTGAGGGGAACACGATATTATATGAGAATAAATACTTTCGTTAATCTCTCTTTCTCTCTCTAGTAATAAGCAGTCACTGTTAGTCTAAATTTTCAGGTGTTTTGTAGCGACTGTGTGGTTCTGGCGACAAAAAAATAAAGAATGCAACTAAAATAGATATAAGTGAAAGGATGTGGTGAGAAAAATATATTCCCAAAGTATTTTATGATATTCTGAATTTATATGAGAATGTCTCACTGCCCTGATCTTCTTGGTACTGGAGAGGGAAGCGGCCGGGGTAGTGAAAGGTTGAATGCGCTGGATAAATAGATACATACATACATACATACATACATACATACATACACCAACTCCATCTGAAGCACGGTGATGAGGATGGTGTAATTAACAACGAGGGTACGCTAAGAGGTAAGGAGGTAAGTCAGGAATAGGATAGCATCTCTTATTATCTTTAATCGTTACTTTCATGCTATCTGCCCCACTGGTCTTGCTAGCTAGATGCCTCCCTCGTCCCGCGCATTCCCTGTATAAGACTTTCTATTTTCCTTCACCGCTGTTATATCCACTTCCCTAATGCAAGACGTTACAAATATTCTCAATCTCCTATCTCTTTTTTTCTGATATCCTTTAGAATTTCCTGCCTGTTCCTGTACCTCCTACCTATAATATGAACTGTTTCACGAGGAGATTTTCCACTACTTCTCTATGGAAAAATCTAAAGTCTACTCTATGCAGTCTGGCACATTAATGGGTGATTTTATTTTCCACTCACATAAAATAAGTAAATAAGTAAAAAAAAAAAATAGATAAAAAAAAAATGATTACGGTTCGTTTCTGAATTCTATAGGTCATGTTTTCACTCATGCCGGAAGAATAATTCAATTCACAACACATGTAAAGAGCTTAAATCATAATGGGCCGTATGGATTAGCAAGTGTTACAGCGTGGCATAATTACTGTATGGGAAAACGCATCCCCTACCGCTGCGGCCTCTGTCCCCTTCCTGGTGGTGGTGGTGGTGGTGTGAGGCTCGACTTCCCCTCTGCAGTAGAAAGCTAAGTCCTGCTCTCTTATCTGTGTGTGTGTGTGTGTGTGTGTGTGTGTGTGTGTGTGTGTGTGTGTGTGTGTGTGTGTGTGCACATCCAGAAATATTACATGGTGCTTCCTGAGATATGAATTATAAAAAGGTGTAAAATGAATTACTACTGCTACAACTATTACTACTTGAACTACTACTACTACTACT
>NC_059297.1:22354189-22361689 GCF_017591435.1 Portunus trituberculatus
ATATAATTAAAATTACTTAAGAGAGAGAGTTGCCAATTTCTTCGCTCACTGAATCAATTTGAGTCGTCCTTTAATGGTTATCAGGGTTCTCAGGCGTCTTGTCGTGATCCTGGCGATGGTCTAGCAAGGTCTCTGCATCAGGAATAGGAAAAATATCCCTTGAGGAAACCCGATTAATCAATCAACTCTGTGTCCTTTGAAAATAGTCGTAATAAGAGGGGAAAGTGTTTCAGGATAAGCGGCAGTGTGTGGCCAGGCCGCGTCACCCCAGCACACCCGTGGCAGTGATGTGGGTTTAAATGCTTCTCTCAGGAAAAAATAAAATCTGGAATCCATTTACGACTTAACGAATTGATTTAGTTGTACCGTAAGAAACCTCGAGGTGAGCGGAAATCTTTCTATTAGTTCCTTTTTATACTCTCTCTCTCTCTCTCTCTCTCTCTCTCTCTCTCTCTCTCTCTCTCTTTCTTCACCAGACCAGTCTTGGATTAAGAAAGATTTGTCAGAAGCAAAACTTTTCCTTCCCTTAACATACTGACAGGTTTTTTGGGGGGAGAAGAAGAAATGTGACTGGGTTTATTTTCACCCACGGATAATTTCTCAAGAACGAGGAATTATTTGACGGAAGGAAAGAAGTACTGGATTTTCACCCACCTTGGAATGTTAAGGGAAAAGAAGTGAAGTTTCCCGCAGGAGTCTTGGTCAAGGTGAAGGATTAGGGACACAGTAAAGAAATTTTCATATTGTGGTGAGAGAGAGAGAGAGAGAGAGAGAGAGCACGACTTAGATAACCAGGACGGAAATGAAAGTGTATGACGTCAACATTAAAACCAAGAAGAAGAAGAAGAAGAAGAAGAAGAAGAAGAAGAAGAAGAAGAAGAAGAAGAAGAAGAAGAAGAAGAAGAAGAAGAAGAAGAAGAAGAAGAAGAAGAAGAAGAAGAAGAAGAAGAAGAAGAAGAAGAAGAAGAAGAAGAAGAAGAAAAATATAACAAACAACAACAATAACAACAGCAGTACTACCTCCATCTGAAATAACATCAGCATACTTATAAATGGTCACTCACATTGTAAAAGAAAAAAAAAACATAAATAGATAAGATACAGCATGAGATTTATAAACAAAGAGAAAAAGTCAAACATATTGAGAGAAAAAAAAGGAAAAACAGAAAATAAAGTTTTACCTCACAGAAATGTATTATTGATGACTTCCACGTTAGCATTCAGTAAAACTACGAAGAAAAAATAGAAAAGAAAAAAAACATTAAAAACAATGATATATCTAAATTTTCGATAGAGATAAATAAACAATAACATGTTAAAATTACAACTGCTCTCCCACCCTGACAGAAAGACATTAATTCATGTAACAAATCAAAATATAAATAAAACGTCAACATCATTATCAACATCAGAATCACAATCCGCCACTATCATTCCAGAGCAAGAGAGAAAGCTACCGATGCTTCCTCCACTCATCATGTCGTCTGTCCGTGTGTCTCTAATTCCTTTCCCGTCCCCCAAGGAAAGTTTGTAATCTCATCCAGTTCTGCGCCAGCCCTGCCTTCCTGCGCCACCCCCTCGCTGGCTTCCATTACTCTAATTGCCTATCCATTATCTACTTCGTGCTTGACGTGTATTGCCCATGTCCACCTTTTCCGTCTTTGATGTCTCCAGGGTCTTCGTGTGCTGTGTAATACATGACTTTCTCTTCCCATCCTTTCATGTGAAGTTTAGCATTACTCCTGCCACTCCCCTCCGTGGACTCTGAAATTTTCCTTAAGACTTTCCTAAGACACCAGGTTCCCGAGCCATGTTTTAGAAGTTTAAGTAAGAAATAAGATAAATAATGGCACCGAAAAATTCCAATCAATTTTTACTAACCCTTAAACACACTATGCTTTCCATTTCTTGACCTTATTAATAAATCTGTAATACTTTGGGCAACTTTAAGAATACGTATCATCCGAGTTTGTTTCTCTCATTTGCAAACCAATTTGTTAACTAAATTCTAACTCTTTCTTCATATGAAAAATACTTAAAAAAAAAGTAATTTGCCTAAAGTGTTTCATGACTTCCCTACTCATATTTCGATTTCTGCTTTCATAATCTGGACTAGCAGTAAAAGACTTATGTAAGTAGGCAAGCAAGAAAGTAAGGAAAGAAGAAATGAAGAAAGGAAGGAAAGAAGGGAGGAGGGAAGGAGGGAAGGAAGGAAGGAAGGAAGGAAGGAAGGAAGGAAGGAAGGAAGGAAGGAAGGAAGGAAGCAAGCAAGCAAGGAAGGATGGAAGGATGGAATGAAGGAAGGAAGAAAGGAAGGATAGAAGGAACAAAAGAGAAAGGGAATACTACGTAAAAGAAAACAAAATAAAATCAGACCACATACTAACACACACACACACACACACACACACACACACACACACACACACACACACACACACACACACACATACACACTGACCACAGCTCATAGAAAAATCAACGTTTTACAGCAGGTCCCAAAAGTTGTTGGAGATGGGAGGAGGAGGAGGAGGAGGAGGAGGAGAAGGAGAGAAAGGTCCGTCATCAATAATTGTCAGTCAATTCGGTGAGGCATTCCAGGTCCTCAAAAGTTCCCCACTTGATTGCTTATACCAACACGTACATTATTGATATCTCGTGTGTATATGTGTGTGTGTGTGTGTGTGTGTGTGTGTGTGTGTGTGTGTGTGTGTGTGTGTGTGTGTGTGTGTGTGTGTGTGTGTGTGTGTGTGTGTGTGTGTGTGTGTGTGTTCCCTCATAGTAGTGAGATAAGGGTGAAAAAATTACATATATAATAGTAATCTTAACGATGACATTCACGAGGGTTATGAGGAGACGAACAAACAGGCGAGTATAAACATCATTACTAGGACGAAAAATAACAACAGAGAGAGAGAGAGAGAGAGAGAGAGAGAGAGAGAGAGAGAGAGAGAGAGAGATTTTTCTTATCACGCACCTCACCCACTACAGTCCTGAGTGGGATAAGAAACTTGGCAAGATAGATGTTCCTCTTGCCCCCACCATCTCTCTCTCTCTCTCTCTCTCTCTCTCATCCCATCCAACATTTCTCTTAAACACTTTCGAAACTTACCTCCATCTTGAACCACTCCTCCTCCTCCTCCTCCTCCTCCTCCTCCTCCTCCTCCTCCTCCTCCTCCTCCTCCTCCTCCTCCTCCTCCTCCTCCTCCTCTTCCTTCTCCTGGTCCTCTCACCCGTTTTCTATTGAGAAGTAACGTGGAGGGACTTTAAGATTTCGATTTAGATAGAGCAGCTTCCTGGATCGCTCTCAAAGGCAGTGTTTACTTGGAAATAAAGAAACATTGAAATATATTAATGATTTCCCTCCCACTCTCCGTACTCCTCCATCTCCCTTCTCTTTTATTTCCTCCTCCCCCACACACACACCCTCTCTCTCTCTCTCTCTCTCTCTCTCTCTCTCTCTCTCTCTCTGTTCAATATTTCATGTACTGTATTAACTGCACATCCTTGGCCTGTATTCCTGTACTACATGCATTATGCCATCTGTGTATCTGCATATCAGTAAGAATGATAAATAATGTGAGTATTGAGTGGTGGGAAATCACATGTACTTTATTTTCTTTCTCTAACGTTTCGAAACGGTCACGAGAACTTCTTCAGAGAGAGTGTCTTGTGAGAGAAACGTTAGAGAAAGAAAATAGAGTACCTTGTCTCAACTTGTGTTTTCCTACCACTCAATACTCACATTTGTCTTCATCTCCAAAACATGGTAAATAATGTTTTTTGTTTTTTTTTAATCAAGAAAATGCACGGTGGATGAAGAGAAAAAGGAGGTATGGTAAGAGTAATGGTAGCTGATTTCTTTAAGTTGTTGGTAAACGATAAATTAACTTCCAACTCTTTCCTCATCAAATTTTAAACATGCTGCGTGTAGTCTTCACCTGAGACGAAATGTTTTGCTCACTCTTCTTAGTATACATTTATAGTATACATTAATAGTAGTAGTAGTAGTAGTAGTAGTAGTAGTAGTCGTAGTACTCCTAGTCGTCGTAATCGTAGTCGTAGTCGTAGTTGTAGTCGTAGTAGTAGTAGTGGTAGGAGGAATAGTAGTAGTAGTAGGAGGAGGAGGAGTATTCGTATTAGTAGTAGTAGTAGCAGCAGTAATATCAGTTTGTATAAAATGAGACTAAACCTGCATTAAAACTAGACTAACAGGATATTTGCAAGGTAGCTGGAGCCTTTCATTCGTTTCTGACACCAAAATAAAACTCACAAAATCTGAAGAGGGAATTACTAGACAAAATAAGCTAAGGATAAATAGAGACACCCAGCAGACCATCAATAAAGCGCACACGGGATGAAGGATGAAACACACAGCGCACTAAATCACACTAAATCCTGTATGGCAACGCCTATCATTAGTCACACTGGGCGAACCTCTTCCCTTTCACCCTCCTATTAAAACTTGCACTGCGACATCGTACCATTAGGAGCACCGGAAGCAATACGTGAAGTCTTTATAGGCATCTTTGAGAAAATTGGCCATAAAAGTACACATTTTGCGATTAATTTCCTGTTTATTGATTGAATGTCGCTGTAGAACAAGTTTAGATGTCTGTGTGATTAGTAATTAAGGAAAGATGTACCAAGTGGCTGTCTAAGAGTTAACATGCCACTAGACAACAACAACAATAATAATAGCAAAAACAACAACAACAACAACAATAATAATAACAATAACAAAAATAACAATAGCAACAACAACAACAACAACAACAACAACAACAACAACAACAACAATAATAATAATAATAATAATAATAATAATAATAATAATAATAATAATAATAATAATAATAATAATAATAAAATAATAATAATAATAAAAAAAACAATAATAATAATAACAACCACGAATAGCCTCAATCTTACCCTGTCAGCAGCTAATCCCTTCTGAGTCCTCACCTGCGAAAGGGAAAATAAGTTTATCATTCTCTCTCTCTCTCTCTCTCTCTCTCTCTCTCTCTCTCTCTCTCTCTCTCTCTCTCTCTCACCCTCCGTTTGTCTCTCACAGAAAACGGAGACTTTAGTTGCACAAGCGAGAGAAAATTGAAAGCTTAATTGAAAGAGAGAGAGAGAGAGAGAGAGAGAGAGAGAGAGAGAGAGAGAGAGAGAGAGAGAGAGAGAGAGAGAGAGAGAGAGAGAGAGAGAGAGAGAGAGATAATACCATGTCCGTTTTCGTTTACACTTCCTCTCTCTCACACACACACACACACGCTCACACACACACACACACACACACACACACACACACACACACACACGGCCCGGTAGCTCAGTGGTTAGAGCGCTGGCTTCACAAGCCAGAGGACCGGGGTTCGATTCCCCGGCCGAGTGGAGATATTTGGGTGTGTCTCCTTTCACGTGTAGCCCCTGTTCACCTAGCAGTGAGTAGGTACGGGATGTAAATCGAGGAGTTGTGACCTTGTTGTCCCGGTGTGTGGTGTGTGCCTGGTCTCAGGCCTATCCGAAGATCGGAAATAATGAGCTCTGAGCTCGTTCCGTAGGGTAACGTCTGGCTGTCTCGTCAGAGACTGCAGCAGATCAAACAGTGAAACACACACACACACACACACAAACACACACACACACACACGTGTGTGTGTGTGTGTGTGTGTGTGTGTGTGTGTGTGTGTGTGTGATAGCAAAGTGCATGTATTAGAATTGAAGTGATTATGAGTGAAGGTGTTGGCAGAATAGGGTGCACTTGGTAGGGTGATGGAGGGCGATGACAGGGTGATGGCAGGGTGGTGTGGTTTAAAGGGCAGTCCTCTGGAGCATTTCCACCTCTCATCTCCACAACTCACACCAAGATTTAGTGGAATCTACCAAGATTTTAAAGGTTATTTCAATTATTTTGGTCATCGTTTATATAGGATTAAACATTATCATTGAGTAAAGCACAGATGAAAGTCCTACTTATTTTTGTGGCTTTTGAGAATAGTTCTGTTGAAGGAATAAAGTGTTTCATGAAGAGTTACGAGTGAAAATGTTAAGTGTGGCAGAGTGAAAGGATATTTTTAGTAAGGAGGTGGTAATAATGGAGGTTTTAATGAAAGAATATAGTTTTTCGTTAGGAATTATAGGTAAATGTGTTGGGATTGTCAGAGTGAAAGATGATTTTTAGTAACAATAGGAGTTAGAAGAGGTGATAATAATAAAGTTTTTAAGAATAATAATGATGAAAATGATGATGATGCTAATGGCAAGAAACCGAAGGCGATTTTCCCTTCACACCCATCTATCGTTCACACCTTCCCGCCTCCATGTCCTTCAGCTCTCATCTTCCAGCTTCTAGTCTTCCTGCCCTAAATGAGGCCCCGATCTCTTCCCGTCTACTACTAATACTAATTCTAATAATGACGAGAACGCAAAACCTCCCTTCTCACTCTCTAACTACCATACCCAACAACAAATAAAAAAAACACACACACAAAACCTCAACACATATACACAAAAAAGAAATAAAACAGCAACAAACAATCACAACATATACTAAAAAAATATATAACAACAATTCTTTAATACAAATCCAGCAACACAAACCACAACAACACTCACACACAGACACACACATACTCCTCCACACACCACCACCATCAAACCAAAGCAAACCCTCGACCACCAACACTATTCCGTCCACTTCCTCGCATCCACACGTCCACACAATGCTCCACTGGTCTCTACTCACAGTCGTCCCTTCCTTGCCACCCTCCTTCCTCCTTCCTTCCTCCTTCCCTTCATGTCCCTCAGCAGGAAAACGGGAATCCAATATTTTGTTTGGGATTCTTGGTAAGGAAAATGGGAACTAAGGTGAAGACGATAGTGATGATAGTAAGAGAGAGGACGATTACTGAGGGAGGAAAGAGAAGGAGAGGAAGGAAGAGAGAGAGGGAGAGAGAGAGAGAGAGAGAGACAGAGGAGTAGGAGGAGGAAGCGAAATGTAGAATGGAAAGGGCGAGGGGAGAGATGGACAGACGGACGGAGATGAAGAGAAAGGAGGAAAAAATGGAGAGAGAAGCCGAGGAGAGGAGAGGGGAACAGACGCATTACAAGAAGAGATTATAACAAACTTGTGTAGAGGGAAGGGCACAAGAGATAACCTCAGAGAAGGGGACCAGAGAGAGAGAGAGAGAGAGAGAGAGAGAGAGAGAGAGAGAGAGAGAGAGAAATAGCGTACGTAGTTACTGGTATCTCTTAATAATTGCAAAAATCTATCATTGGCTCTCTCTCTCTCTCTCTCTCTCTCAATCACAGCAATGAATTATACACATGACATACGAACACAAGATAACGACGCAATAGAAAAAAAGTAAAGAAAAAAAGAGAGAGAGAGAGAGAGAGAGAGAGAGAGAGAGAGAGAGAGAGAGAGAGAGATGACACAGAATTAAGAAGTAGTTCGAATGCCCCGCAAGAATAAAGAAAAAATAATAAGGAAAG
>NC_059297.1:22371689-22374189 GCF_017591435.1 Portunus trituberculatus
AGCCGCAATAGTAATAGCTATTGTTGTTGTTGTTGTTGTTGTTGTTGTTGTTGTTGTTGTCATCGTTGTTGCTGATGCTGCTGCTTTTGAAGTAGTACTTGCAGATGGAAACAAAATACCAGCAGCAGCAGCAGCAGCAGCGGGAACAGTGGTAGTACGTAGACGCGTAGCCGTAGAGGGAGCAACAAAAGATCTTTGATCTGACTCACCTGTTGTCAAAAGGTGAATTACTGTAATTACTCCCTTCAGCTCTCTCTCTCTCTCTCTCTCTCTCTCTCTCTCTCTCTTCGCTCAGTTGGGCTTCCTTTTCCTTTTGGTAGGTAGTGTTTGGCAAGATATATATATATATATATATATATATATATATATATATATATATATATATATATATATATATATATATAGATATATATATATATATATATATATATATATATATATATATATATATATATATATATATATAGAGAGAGAGAGAGAGAGAGAGAGAGAGAGAGAGAGAGAGAGAGAGAGAGAGAGAGACAAAGGGGACATACAAACACACACGCACACAGAAGCATCCTCTTCCCCTTTCCCTTTGTTTTCACCCACTCTCGACTTTCAAAAACATTAGGAATTTTCTCCCAATATTGATTTTCCGATTTAAATGTCTTTCGTTTCTTCCCAGTTGGTCTCAGCGGACGCGTGGTGGTGGTGGTGGTGGTGGTGGGTAGGTATCCCTCGTAGACGTGTGCTGTGGACGTGTTACTGCTCTATCTGTCAATACTATGGCCTTGGTTCGAATAGTGTGCGTGCGTTAGCTATCTCTTGTAATGGCTGAGCAATTGACTTTTTGACTGACTGATTGTTACTACTCTATCCTTTAATCCTGTTATCTTGGCTCGAGTACATATGATTGTCTGTAATGCAGCTGTCTTGTTGTAACTGAGTGAATGATTGCGACACAACAGCAAGATCATGTAGTGTAGCTAAGCAAGACTATCGGACACTGGTATTAAAAGAAACGATGATTTTAGTTGACATTGTATAGTGAAAAAGCGAGCACGGTTATTGTTCTATGGCTGTAGGTCGGTAAATCGTAAAATGTCAGGTTGGGTCTGGCGTGGGTGAAGCGAGGTCATGGTGTACGCATCATTTATGTGGCGGGTGTCTATGTTCACACCTTCCCATCGCTGTGTAGCTTATTAGCACTCTTTAACCTTCAATCGTTTGTTTTTAATCTTGGTGCATTACATTCTGTGCCAGAAGTTCTGATAACAGTGATGCCACCTGAGGACACGCGAGCATAGTAACACTGCCACTGACTCAAGGGAGTACTTGTCTTCCTTTTAATCGTGTGGTATATGTTATTTTTTCCGACCGAAGCCATTATTTAATTGTACTCTACGTGATTATTTTCATTTAGATAGTACGACAGCATTTGAATCTAAAAAGGGTTTTGATAGAGAAACAAAGTTAGTTTGCCACACGTTTCAAAATACGAGCAGTCCGGCCAGCGAGTGAGAACATCAGTCAGCGGCAGTGTTACCATGTCGGTGTGTCCTCGGCTCAGTAAACAACAGTGAGTCACTGAAACAGCGCACTGTAGTATATTTTTCAAGGGGCATGTTAAGTTACAGTGTCTCGTGCGTGTAACTCACGTGAGATAGATTTTCCCGCGTATATACAGAATTATCATCACACTCAGGATAAATGTATACACATAAATTCTCATACTATTCTGCAGTCGCACTAACGAGGCCCAGGAGTGTCATCTAATCCTGGCAGACTCGTGCATATCAACAGCTCTTGCTTTATATCTTATACATATATACCTCAATCATGGTAAGTCAGGCTTGGCGCATAATTTCTATAAATTTTTGATACTTTCACAGAGATATATAACAATTCAAAGACCTTAAATGAATGCATGAAATCGTTATAGAGAGTAATAAAAAGGCAACCATTTAGCAATTTCTAACCAGTATAATGTTTGCATGTGTCTGTGAAACAAGAAGAAAAGTTCGCAAGTGGTTACTGATTATGGAAAGACGAACCAAATAGCAGTGAATCAATCAAAAGCATTCGTATTACCCTCTCTGTTCTGTACATAAGAAATTTTGGACGCGTTCTGTACTGACTTGTTCTGTATATATATATATATATATATATATATATATATATATATATATATATATATATATATATATATATGAGGAAAAACTATAGCTTTCCTCTAGTAGTTTGAGGATAAAAATAAAATTTCCCCGAATCAGACATTCTGTTACCACAAGAGTTTTCTTTTTTTATACTGTAGATTTAATAGCTTGTTCTGTATACATACGAAGAAAAGCTATACAGTTGCGGCGACCAAAACACTGATATGACCTTGTGATGGATGTGATGCTGTACTGAAAATGGAACTCCGTTTTCTTAACTGTTACATCTCAGCAACAGGAACAAAGTACGAAAACAGAACATTATAACCTCACTGCTGACTTGTAGAAGTATTACTGTAAAC
>NC_059297.1:22376689-22391689 GCF_017591435.1 Portunus trituberculatus
ACAACACCAACAACAACTCAGATACTCACGATCTTCATATACGAAGAGGAGGAGGAGGAGGAGGAGGAGGAGGAGGAGGAGAGCAGGAGGAACAGAAGCAATGAGCACAGTCTTTGATAACACAGGTCAGTAAGCACATCCTTCCACGCGTTAATCTTTACATACATATCATTACTTCCCTGATGCCTCAATTAGCACGGAGGAAAAAACACCCAGCTCAAATAGAAGTAATGGAACATGAAATGAGCTGCAGGTGGCGTGAGCAGGGAGCGTCCACCTATATAGACTAAGCCGCATGCAAGTTTGTGTGTGTGTGTGTGTGTGTGGTCAGATACTGTATGCTAAGAGTGGTTAGTTTTAACACGGATAGTACAAATTGGTCAATGGTACTAGTTAAATCTGTACATTTTAGGTAACTGCAACTACTTATTTATATTATTACTCGTATTACTATTACTACTACTACTTCTACTACTACTACGACTACTACTACCTCTACTACTACTACTACTACTACTACTACTACTACTACTACTACTACTACTACTACTATCGCTGCTTGTTCTATTTCTGTCAGCCATTCTGTCAAGTCTTATAAATCACCAAATCATGATATTTACAAAGGATTACGTTTCCTCTAAAAAATAAACTAAAGAATGAAAAAAACTAAAATGAAAAAGTAAAATGAAAAAAAAGTAAATGGAACAGAAAAAAAATGAATGAATAAATTTTATGTAATTAAGCAAAAAATAAAATTACTTATATAAACAGACAAATAAATGAACGAAAAAATATATAATCTAATGAAAGAAAAGTGGAAAGAAAGGAATGAATAGAAGAAAAGAACGAAAACCTTCCCTCGAAAAGAAATGTAACAACGAAGTATTCTTTTATCTTTTTTTTCCATTTTCAGATATTTTGATATTTTTTTACTATTTGAGAATAATTCCTGTACTTTTCACTATTTCCTCCTCCTCCTCTTTCCTCTCCTGCTCTCTTCATGTAAACATTTATACTTTCTCGCTTTTTCTTTCTTTTTTTCTTAATTCATTTCACATTTCAACGAGGATTTCTATCTTGTTTACTATTATGAACATTTTTGTTCTTTGATCTTCAACATCTTACTTTTATTTGTTGACGGTTGGTGTTTTCTCTCCTTTTTTAACCATATTTTACAAACCGCACTTTATCAACATTCTCTTCCTCCTTACTTTATATTTCTTTGCATTCCTATCTTAGTTACCTTTTTACATTTTTTTTTCCTCTCTCACCACAAATATTTTTCTATTATTTATTCACAGCTACTTTTCTTTTGCTTTTTCCTTTACAACATTTTTCCCTTACTTTTTTTTTCATTACCTGGTGCACGTGCCTCGCTTCGTCATCTCGCTACCTTTACGTGCACACACACACACACACACACACACACACACCGGCAGCAGCCTTACGAGTACTACACCTGGCGTACCTTGCCTTGCCTTTTACGTGCCGACATACCTACCTTCATTTTAAAAACATTTTTCACAACCTTTTATTTAGAATGCATCCCCGTCCCGTCCTCGCGACCACCACCACCACTACCACCACCACCACCACTACTATGTATGTATTTCCCTAACGAGTTCCAATACCTTTCCCCAATACTCCTCCTCCTTTTCCTCCTCCTCGCCCTCCTCTTCTTCCTCCTCAGTCCCTCTCCTCAATAGATAGATTCCTTTAAAGTATTTTCTCCCCCTGAGAGAGAAGGAGAGAGGAAGAGAAAAAGAGAAAGAGACACAACCAATTAATTCCCGTTTTCAATTATTTTCGTCACATTTTGGAAATGTTCAAAGCCTCCTCCTCCTCCTCCTCCTCCTCTTTCTCCTCCTGCCTGTCCCTTTTCCCCTCTTCCTCTCCCATCTCCCCCTTCTTCACCCCATCAAAACAAGCCCGGAGCGTCACCACAGACAGACACATAGACAGACAGTTAGATAGAGCGATATGTAGACAGATTATACGTAGACAGATAAACAGAAAAACAGATGGACAAGTAGACACACAGGTACTTATACGGGCAGGCAAACAAACGGACAGATAAATAGACAAATAGATAGATATACTTAAAAACAGAGATAAACATGCAGATATACAAGAAAGATAGAACAGAGGATAATTAACAGACACTAGAAGAGAAAGTGCAAACAAAAAATATACAAATAAAGAAATGTAGACAGACGAGAACATGCATACAAACAGACGGAAAACAAACATATTAGGGAGATATCGAACGAGGTTACACACGAACAAATTGACAAACAAAGACAAACACAAGGGCAGACACAAAAAAAAAAAAACACTTACAGAGAGGCGGAAACAAATCAAGACAAACATACAAATACCCTTAGACAGATAAACAGTCATACAAGTAGACAGAGAGACAGACAGACAGAGAGACAGACAGTTACACAGACACAAATAAGACATAGACGAAAGGACGGATAGACTGACGGACAGAAACGAGGAAATTCAAAACAGATGCATAGAATTAACATACAACACACACACACACACACACACACACACACACACACACACACACACACACACACACACACATGCCTTCCAGCGGTTCTATCCCTGGAAACTAAACTACCTACTAGCTACGTGCGGGACTTTTCGATAAAAATGTTTGGAGAAATGGCAGTACAAAAATATGAGCATAAAAAAGGACACATGAAAAATAAGAGGGAGGGAGAAAGAAAGAGAAAGAGAGAGAGGGAGGGAGAGGGAGAGAGAGAGAGGGTGGGGTGCAAGAAGGACGGAAAAGGGGAAGAGGGAACAGATAGACAGTGGTGGTGGTGGAGGTGGTGGTGGTGGTAGTGGACCGTTTCGAATCTTTTGAGTGAAGCAGCGCACACACACACACACACACACACACACACACACACACACACACACAGAGAGAGAGAGAGAGAGAGAGAGAGAGAGAGAGAGATTCTTTACCCCAGAGGCTTGATCAAGTTAGTTGGCGGGGGTGGGAAGGGCAGGATGGGGAAGCGAGTTACTCTCTGACCAGGAACGACTGAATGAAGAAGGCAGGAGGGGCACTAGGGAAAGGAGAGTAGGATAAGACGGCAAAAAGAGAAGGGAGAAGGGACAAGGGAGAAGGGAGTAGGGCGAAGGAAGGATGAAGGAAGGAGGCGAGGAAGGAGAGTGTTGAGGGAGTGAGGGGTGCAAAGGGATGGTGAAGCTAAGAAAGAAGAGTATACTGCAAAGGAAAAGGAAGAAAAGAGGAAAAGCTGAGAGAGAGAGAGAGAGAGAGAGAGAGAGAGAGAGAGAGAGAGAGAGAGAGAGAGAGAGAGAGAGAGAGAGAGAGAGAGAGTTAGTCCAGATAGAAATGAAAAGAAGGGAGTGGGAGAAGAAGAGAGGGAGAGGGTTTAAAAGAGGAATGAATAGGACGCCATTGGCTGGTTAGGAGAGCTGACTGGATAGGGAGGAAAGATGAAGAGATGACCAATAAAAAAAAGAGAAGGAAAGAAATGGGAGGGAGTAGAAAGGATAAAGCAAGTAATAAGGAACAGAAAAAAAGGGAAAGGAAGAAAGCTAACCAATTAACCAGATAACAGGAAAAAAAAACAAGCTAAAAGTATAGACAGGAGAGATACACAGACAAGCGGATTTTCTCTCGATTTTTCGTCTTAAGGATCACTAAAGCTCAATACTTGTTGCTAATTACTCGTCTTTACCTTCCCCTGCCTCCTGAGTCTTCGTGTGCTCCACCCATCACTCCCAATGTCTCCCACAACGCATCCAATATATTACGCTAATCAAACTTAACCAGATGAACACCAGGACAAGAAAGTAAGATTAGAACGCGCACGTGAATGAAAAATACAGGAAGGAAGGAAAGACACACACACACACACACACACACACACACACACACACACACACACACACACACACACACACACACACATACACACACTGACAGGAAGATGAGTATGAAAACAAACAGATATCCAAACAAACAGGGAAAAGAGATGAGTCAAACTGGAAGAAGAAGAAAGCAAAAAAAAATCAAAGAAAAATAAATAAATATATAAAGAATGAATGAATAAAACGTAAGTATATCAGAAAAGAAAGTATGACAGAAAGGAGAGCAAATACAGATGGACAAACAGACTTGAAGAAAAAAAAAAAAGAACAGACAGACATAACAATAGAGCAAAAGAATATAAAACAAAGAGACGGGTAAAACGGACAGAAAAATAAAATAAAAGACGGGAGAATAACTAGACAGGCAAACAAAATGAAAGGAAAGTTAAGATGAGACAGACAGAAAATAAAAAAAAGAATAAAATAAAAATACAAGAGAAAAATAGAAATAAATGGCGACGCAAGGAAAACAGCAAAAAAAAAAAAAAAAGACGGTAGAAAAGACGAAGAAATAAAGAAGTGAATAACGAGACTACGAAATAAAAAAGATATACGAAACCTGATAAAAGGCAAAATAAAGGAAAAAATAAGTAAATAATAGCCTAAAAAAGGATAATGGATAAAAAATACTAATACTAATGGCAAGAAAGGCTAGACAGGGAGACAGGATGACGTGTAGGGAAGTGAGTTCTCGAGGTGGGGGAGGAGGAGGAGGAGGAGGAGGAGGAGGAGGAGGAGGAGGAGGAGGAGGAGGAGGAGGAGGAGGAGGAGGAGGAGGAGGAGGCAGAGAGGGAGGATGGGAGGAAGAGGATTAGGAATTTATGTTATGGATTTTCCTCGCACATTTTATTTCTCCCTTATTGTCGGATTACTGATACATTACTCTCTCTCTCTCTCTCTCTCTCTCTCTCTCTCTCTCTCTCTCTCTCTCATTCTATTAACATTCTTGCAGTTCGAATTTTCTTTTTTTTTTTTTCCTCTTCCTCTTCTTATTATTGTACTTCTTTTTATATTGTTGTTGTCATCGTCGTCGTCGTTGCTGTTGTTGTTGTTGTTGTTGTTGTTGTTGTTGTTGGTGGTGGTGGTGGTGGTGGTGGTGGTGGTGGTGGTGGTGTTTTCATTATTTTTGCATATTTTGATCATGTTCCTTTCTTTCTTTATTTTTTTCCTTTATTTTTACTTCATACATAGATATCACCACCACCAAATCATCATTACCAGTAGCACCATCACCATCATCACCATCATCACTATCTTTCTCTTCTTCATATCTTTTTCCTTTGTGGTTTTTTTCATTATTTTCTTATTCTTTTCCTCTTCTTCTTATCACTTTCTCTACTCCTCTAGCTCTTCCTCTTTCTTCTCTTCATAGACTATTTTTTTCTTTTCTCGAAGTTGTTTTTTTCTGTTCGGCTCAAATTTACCAAGTCGAGGCAAACAAGAGGTCGAAGATGAAGCTCAGTAGGTAATTATGCCGCCCACAAGTAAAGGCGACCCGTCAGTAAACAAACCAGTAAGACGCCCAGCCAGACCCCGGAGAAGCCACTTAAATGCTATACTTCACTCAGGTAACCCAATATCCATGAAAGATTAACCTATTACTTCATTCAGTACCGCGGGCAGCTTCCCAACTTCATCCGGTCACCTGTTAAGTTAGTCGTGATAAAATAAATAAGGCGAGATTTTGTATAACGAGTGTCTTGAGTGTTTATGTGTTTTGTAGTCCCTTAAAGAAAGTAGCGTCCTTAACTTCCTCAGAATCTTGTGGTGATATTTAGTTTATAATGAATTCGTATCCGTGATGTGATGATGTGAGAGTTTAGTGTGGGAATGTCTTGTAAACGCCCTACAGATCAGTCATGCTTTCTGTAAAAACTAAACGTGTGCTGGTATGATTTCATTTGGTTGAAACCTTTCACTGATGGACAATTTTCTTTATAATCGCTTACTAAAACCCTTTAAGGCACTTAGTTAAATTACTTTGTCGCCTAAACATACAGAACTAACCTTTTATCTATAATTTTTTTCTGTGTATTTGCATTTTCTTCTTAGAGCTCTTAATAATTATTACCAAAGATCAAAGATACAAATGTTATGTAATTTGATGTTTGATTTCAGATGTAAGGAAGAATCTTGACATGGCATGATTATTCAAGGTTGTAGATAGTGTGAAATATGCTAAACAACTTTGCCTTAATTATTATTTTTTTTCCGCTGGTTATATATAATTTGTTCCTGGATGAAACGGTCTTATGAGATGGCGAGACCGAAGCTCTCAAAAAAGATAATACGAAGTCTTGGATAGTTTCGTATATTATGTAAATATAAGTTTATTGTTTTATATATTTGCTCATGTAATTTATTGTTCGAAGCATTCTTTATGTGATGAAGAGTTAAGTCTCGTTTCATTCCTTACGTAATTACTAAATATGCCTGTGTAATTATATTTTTCTTGTTCTAGTATGCTTTTTGTTTCACACTGACGGAAGCTCAAGCATTTCAGAGACGGTTAGTATGAAGGTGAGTAAAACATGAAGCCAGGAATGTCTTGTAAGATTATAAAAGCGAAAATAAATTGTATTGCTTTCAACATTACAAAAAAAACTGAAGTAATTCTCTACGCTTCATATATTTTCATCCTGATTTCGACTGTGAGGAATGAACTGTATAGCCTTTAGATGACAAGTTGATGCCTACCCAAACAAGCGAGTGAGATACCCATCAAGAGGCCAAGACAAACCCAGCACGTCAGCCGCACATTCTCCAATCAGCTTCTCCCAGACCTCCCCTCCGTTGCTCACCGGCCTCCCCTCCACCTCACACACAAACAAGAGTCTGGCCCGGGGATATAGATTATATTAGGGACAAGAAAAAGGAATAAAAAGAAAATCACTAAATGTCGCTCTCAAGACTCAAGCGTAAACTATTTGAAAATGTTAAGAACTGGATGGTGTTGTGATGTGATATAAGAAATTTTCTCTGGGTGGCATGGAAGAGATAGGCATGTAACAAAAATCAAATGAAAAATTATTATATGGGGAAAGGTCTTCGTACTGTAGTGGAATTATAGAGGCTGTTAATGATGGTGATGAGGATGGTATCTATCTTCTTTTAAAAGGACATTTTTAGACCAGTGTTCAAAAAAACTTTGTTCTTTCACCACCACTGTTTTCAAAGCCCACATAGATGTCATGACCGTTTCTCCTACTCATAATGTGGAAACTTTGTTAATCTATTACAGCAACCATTAAAAAGCCAGTGTGACTATAATTATAGCCTTTTGAATGTAGAAGAGCGGCGAAGTGTTTCAAAGTAAATCTTAAGCCGTAACAGGAGAGGAAGGAGTTGAATGAAGGTGAGGCGGCATGAGTGACTGGAGGTGGTGATGTGTTGGTGATTGTATTAAAAAGTGATGTACCTCGATTTCCGTGCAGTGCCTCGACTATTTCTCACAAGAGGTTTAGTCACGAACAAGCCGCCGCCTTCCGTGTGCGGCCTTGAAGTAAGTAAAGCACCAGAGTGACAGGAAGCCAAGGAACGAAAACAGCAAGAAGTCTTTAAATGCTGAAGTGTAGACGTGCGCGCGCGCACACACACACACACACACACACACACACACACACACACACACACACACATTGTCATGTATTAGTTTATTCTGCTTCAAACTATTTTTTTAAATGAATAATTGATTTTTGCCAATAGAAGTCAAAGCAGCAAAGAGATCAACTTACATTACCAGGTGCAGGTGGTGGCAAGCAGAGGACATATGGAAGCAATGGTATTCGCTCAGTCATGACTATGTAAGGCTGCTCAAAGGACGCATTTGGATAGATCGATCATTTCTGAGGGTTGTATTCCCTTGAAATGGTGTGTGTTGACCTTCCTCCCTCGTTCCCCTTGGGGCACAGCAGCTGCAGTCTAGGCCAGGCTTTGTTGTTCAGTGACACACCTGGCCACCCTTCTCTCTTCTCAAGAACTCGTACCACGCCGCCTCCATGTCCGCGGGCCTCTTCTACTCAAAATCTCTTAAAGATGATCCGCTCGCCTATCACCCAGACACTCTTGCAGCGCTCCGGAACTGCTGGTGTATATTTTTCCTGTCCTGCAAAATACACACCATGGGATCGGCACAACATCTCAATCTTTCGCTTTCTTCTTTTCTTTGGGAATGTCAGCCATGGCCATTAACGTTTTGCCTTCCGGCACAAGCCTCTGTCAACTCCCCGTTAAAGGAAACAAAGAAACTTTGGTGGCACAGACAAAGCTGCTGTCGAGGTGGAGTTGAAAGGACCTGGACAGAAAAGAGTGAGATGGCCAGTTGTCCCTCGCGCCGCGGACTACAATTAGCAATACACAAAAACTGAGGGGCTGCCTAACAGGTTTGGGAAGCGTCCATGTAAAAACAAGCTCCCTTCCCCAGTCGGGCCACGCGAGCCCCGCTTCTAGGAGCAACACGGGATTCGGCGGCCCACTAGGCCCCGCTAGACGCTCCCCTGCCCTCCGGCCAACCCTCATTTTTCCATCTGTCTCCTGAGTTACGAGGACGTGTGGCGGCAGGGAGCAGCAGGCGCTTTCACAGCGACGCATCCGGCGAGATTCACTGGCCAAGGTGACATGACAAGGGTACGGCGTAAGGTTGACCCAGGGTTTAGCGAAGGTTATTCCAAGGCCAAACCTCGCGCCACATCGTCTGGCCTGCATTCCACATCCGCTGCGTCTAGCGAAAGCCCTTTGATGGCCCGGGTATTGGCTAAGGATGACTTGTAGCAGCGAGACGCACGCAAGATGAGACGGAAGGGATCGCCACACTCCCTGTGCAGGCGAGCCTCAGTGCCTAGTGCAGCCCGGAGCTTGGCGGTCGAACCCTGACTGGGCAGCCCTGTAACGAACCGCACTTCTCAACCTCCTTAAAACCTTGGTCACGCTTCATATTCTCAGGATATTCCAGGCCACACTTATAAACCAGCAAGGCCAATAGATTGGCTGCTGCAGGAGTCCACCACGCAGCGCTGGCCGGGCGTGCCTGGGATGGGCGGTAGGGGCGGGGTGCGGCTTAGACAACAACACACAGCTTGAGGCATTAATGATGCAAGAATAGAAATGGTGACAGGAGAAAATGCATGAATGTAACACACCTGCACCTCGTCTATACACGTACAATCAATGGTAAGGATGTCACTATACAAATTACAAACACAAAACGAAATAAAATAAAATAAATAGACACAAAGGTAAATAAAAACACACACAGACTTTAATGTCACATATATTTACAAGTTAAGAACATAAGAAAAAAAAGTCTATGCAGCATTCCAGTCAAATTTAGAACGATACAAAAAAAAAAAATAATTCTCATGGAACATAATAATCATCACCTCAAAGCAACACTCGGCACCACCGTTCACCTCACACCACACACACACACACACACACACACACACACACACACACACACACACACACCATGATAGACGCCTAAGTAACAAGCACGCTTCAGCCACTCACGGTTCCTGCAACACTTTCACACTGTTTTTAGGATCAAGTAAATTGTTATAAGGGCGAATATATTTGTTGGGTATTAGGTGCAAAATCCGTGATGACCCAGCGAGAAACAAGCACCACGAGGGGAGTCACGCACACTGGGGAGGCTCTGGTGGTGGTGGTGGTGCTGCTGGTGGTGCCGACTCAGTTTTTTGTTTTTTTTCTATTCTTTTTACGTTGTGTGTCTTATTTCTCTCATATTTCCAATTGTTTCGAATGTATATAGTGTATGAGCAATTTGCTGGACCAAGCTAGTTATTAGAATTACACTGTGTCATTATCTATCTATCTATCTATCTATCTATCTGTGTATCTGTGTATCTACCTATCTTTGTATCTCTCTATCTATCTGTGCATCTGAAGTGAAAGGGAACGCGGCTGTTTATATATCCTCTGCTCTCCTTCACGTTATTTGTCTCCCATGTAAAATAAACAAGGTAATTTCATGTTTGTGTCCCTCTTCTCTCTCTCTCTCTCTCTCTCTCTCTCTCTCTCTCTCTCTCTCTCTCTCTCTCTCTCTCTCCTTACTTCATTGCCTCTGTCTCCCTCCCTCGTCAGTGGGGAAAGCCGCTGCTCCTCACACTATTTGTGCGCCATAAAATGAATTATTCCGAAGCACGACTCATAAGATCACGGAAAATCGTAAAAGCAGCGATCTTTCCCCTCCTGCCCCGCCCTTCTTCCCCCAATACCCTCCCTCACATCCTACTGCCCATCGTCCCCATCCCTTACCTCACACCCTCCTTTTCCATCCCTTTAACCATCCCTATCTTCCCACAACCCCTTCCCCCGCACCTTTTTCCCCATCTCTCTTGTTAGGCCCTTTCTCGCACAGCTCCCTTCCCCAACTACTTATTCCGACACACTTCTCTCTTTTACCAGCTTCCACCATGTCCAGCCCTAGACTTACACAATACCTACTGGTGCTGCTGCTACTCCTTCTCCTCCTTTTCCTTCTTTTTCCTCCTCCTCCTCCTCCTCCTCCTCCTCCTCCTCCTCCTCATCCTCTTCCTCGTTTTCTTCCTTCTCCTCCTCTTCCTCCTCCTCCTCCTTCTTCCCCTAAACCTACTACTACTACTACTACTACTACTACTACTACTACTACTACTACTACTACTACTACTACTACTACTACTACTACTACTACTACTGCTGCTGCTGCTGCTGCTACTACAATAACAGTAATATTAGTAACAAAATAATAACAACAATATGAGTGTGATGATATTAATATCCCTCGCTGAAGTGTGTATGCAGAGCTGAGACAACGCGTGACGAACCTGAATGCCTTAAGAGACAGCAGTATCAATTTGCTCTACCGTAACACATACATTGTACCCAATAATGACGTCCTTCCCAGACAGAAGTGAGGTAGCCTAAGTTCCATCAAACAGGACTTCAGCACTCTCGCTCACTCCTTCACCCGTACTTTGAAACACTGTTCTCTAATAAGGACCATTTTCAAAGGCCACCGAAATTTCTAGTCGAGATCTCTTGGGTGTATTTTTTTTTCTAATAATGATGAAGTACTCTTGTCAAAACTGTCAGTAAAAACATAGAACCCTCTGAAAAACGCTGCTTTACTTCTGGAGAGCCAGTTAAAAGTTGTCAGAAAGATGCCGACACATTTGAGAAAGCTGTCCCTCTTCTATCTTTTCTTCCTTATGAGAGTGCAACGGAGTCACAATCTTCCAACTCTTGTAGTGTATACGGGTGACAAACTCCACACTCTTACGGCAAGATACACAGAGGTCATATAATCCTTCTTAATGCCAAGACGTGCACGGATCACAATGTTTCAATATTTATGGTAGGGCGCACAGGAATCTCATCCCTTCACCCATATGGCGCAGTGCATAGAGATCATATTCTTAATAATTCAGGAGAAAAGCATTTGGACTCCAGTATTCATATCGATTACTTATGGTGTTTTGATATCAGCTTTGCAAAATAATGTCAACATTTAAAAGAAAATTATGAACATCCCATGTGTAGACAGAGTTACGAACGAGAAAGTGTTACGAAGAATTGGTAATCAGGGATAACTACTAAAACATGAAACAAGAAGACAAAGATGTGTCATGTGCTGAGAGAGAAAGGTCTCGAAACATATTGCTGCTGAGGAAGAGTGGAAGGAGGAAAAGAGAGACGATATCATTGTGTGTAATTCATGGATACTTTGCTGGAAGATGTGGGTGAAGGGTACTGTGTGTCGGGAGTTGTTAGGGAGGAGTGGAAGTCCATGGTTATCCCTGTGGGACTGGCATATCGGGAATTGTAAAAGATGCACTTGTGTGAATAAATCCTCCTCACGATGACTCTTCCCTTTACTGCTGTTCTGTGGTTAGAAAGACGCACAGGAACACTTTGCTTCAACATTCCCTCGGTTCTATTATTGCTTATATCAATACATCATATTATGGACGTCTCTCTTTTTTGCTAGTGCATGTTCACCCGTCACCTAACCTATGTTCGTTTCCTTTGTTTCATCTCTATTCTATTCTGTAATTGCCGTGTGCTCATTCCTCACTATAGTCCTCAGTCGCTTGCCTGAACCTGTCCTATGTAGGCAAACCCAGAGTAGCAGTCAAGCGTTCATATTGTGCAAACATAATATGGTATGTCTCCTTCACTTCAGGTCTTGCGAGCGTCCTTGCTAACATTGTTGTTCTGTATACTTGTTGTTGTAGAACTGTGTTTATTTGCTCACGAGAATACAATTGGCGCGTGGTGCTCTGAACTTCGCGTTCCGACCCTGTTTTGTGGCAGTGACTTCTGAGAGATTTAGTTAGGGAACGTGGCATCACGCACCAGCCTGTCCACTCCTCCCAGCCCCCGTCACCCGTTCCTGATTCCAGCAGCCGTACCGCCCTGTCTTCTGTTCATGTGGTTTCTTGGCTTGTATCGGCGCTGTATAGCTCCTATAGGGCTTTCACATCACCCTGCAGCGTTCTCTTTGTTGGGGGCCATCACACTCACCACAGGCCTTGCTTCTGGCCATCGCTCTGTGCTGCCCGACTTCGCACATGCTTATGGATACTTTGCCTGCCGCTCACCAGGTTTAATGGCTTTCTCTGGCAGTGACAACGCAAGTTTCTGCCACCGCTCCCACCAAAACCTGTTTCCTAAGCTGTCCTTGTGTGCTGTCTCCAGTCTCGCTTCCGCTGTGGCGTTCGTCGTTCCTGCTGTGATGCATGCGTTCTTGTGCTTCGTCGGATTCTTCAGTGTATTACCGGAGCACACAGCCACAAATACCCCAACACCATTCCCACAGCAGCCCCCAACATACACTCTCCGTCCAGCAGCTCACTTAAACAGGTGTACTGTCCCGTCCCATCCACTAGCTTTCGGTACACAACACTCCACGCCGCACCATGCTACCCCACGCCACACCACCATTACAGAACAAAAGTCTGTCCTGATCACATTCAAACAACCCTTGCTTAACTTTGACTAAAAGCGTATTAGTGAAACGACACGGCCAATTGCAATTACCACTAACACTTTTATCTTTCCAACTTTTTTAGGGAGCAGCAATTATTAGATTACTTTTTCTCTCAATTTTTGTTATGCCCTTGACCAGCTCCCCTCACCCGTGAAAAAAAAAGAAGAAAAATGGAAGAGGACAACAACATCGCGCCCCCACCCCCACCGCCACGACCACCACCGCTATAATAAAGACCACTAGCGCAGATTAAAACAAAACACAGATAATTAGTTAGTCTATTATATAATTCTTGCTAAAGCATCACAAAAACTTGCTTTTTATTCGTAAAGACATCATTTCTCGTAAATATTTAATTCATAGCCCACAGAGATTACCAGCTGTTTTATTATGGATTTTTTTTTGCATAAAAGTGCAAACTCCATGTTGAACTATTACTAGAGCCATGGAAACACTTTGAAAACAACACCAGTTTCCACAAGAACACAAAAGCAGTCTACGCACATTGAATGATACAAGACGAGGGCCCTGTATCACCTATTTCTTTATTTTCACCTTGCCTTCTCTTACAGCCTCTAAACTACCACTCACCTCATCTTAACCATGAACACAAAAGCAGTCTGCCTAGATAATATCATACGACAAAACACCCTAGCCTCATCTCTCCATCCAACTTTATCCTTCCTTCATTCATCATCCTTCAAGAAAAACTGTGCATATGTAACATTTTCGTTTAAGTTCTTATGAAAGGAACATAAATAGTAGCTAGAAGTTGACACACAAAAAAAAAAAAATTATAATTTGTCGATTGATTTACAAATTCTACACAAAAGATGCATAATCTATGAACTTTTAGGAAAATTCATAATTTTTTAATTGTATTGTACAGGTTTATACATATCATAGTTAATAGAAAAGTTTAAAAAATTCAATTGATATTTTTACTGAAAGAAGATCCATTGTGCGTATGTAGGACTAGTGTATAGCTAACAACCATATTTTCTTTGTAAAAAACACACGACACTAAAAAAGCTTTTCAATTGAGATAGATTTTTTGTCTTAATATTCCCCTTTTATTTCTCATAATCTAGTAATATATATATATATATATATATATATATATATATATATATATATATATATATATATATATATATATATATATATATTCTTTGAGTTAAAAAATTTTGAAAATTCTATTTACAGATTTAATTTGTTAATTGGAGTACGTTACTTAAACACGCTTTCATTCTGCACTCTGCTCAAACACTCCAATAATAGAAAAGTAGTCTGCTGCATCAGATCATACGATAAATCTCTAAGAAACACGCAATCTTGTCTCATCTATCTATCCTTACCACACTTTCGTTTACCGGTATTAACTTACCACTCTACTATCTAGCACTTCATTCCCTACCCGTCTACAAAACCACTACTACCACCATCTCCGCCACAACTGCTAGGGGATTTCAGCAACCCTAGACGAACCCGCTGCCTTCCCCTACACGCCGCCCGGCCACACCCGAACACATTGTGAGCAGAAGTAAAACACACGAACACTTAGGCAGCCAGGCGGACACGAGCAGTCAATACGAGAAAAAGCAAGTGGCGTGAAACGAACCCTCGACACGGACATGGCAGGAGCAAGAGGAGGAGGAGGAGGAGGAGGAGGAGGAAAAGGGGAAGGAGAAAACCGCGACACTGACACACCACCATCACCATTATTACTACAGTCACCATATCCACCTCTATCACCATCAAAAATAGATTAAATTAAGTAAATACAATGAAAAATATCTACTATGTTCTTCTCTTTCCCCTGCAACAAAAATAGATAAATGAAAAAATGTAATAAAAATCTACAGAAAGCTAACTCCGTACAGGTACCAAAAATAATGCAGGGAATATAATAGCTGCCTTGAAATACTACACGAAAAAAAAAAATGGAAAAAAAAATATTTGTAGTATAAAAGTGAGTGAAATAAAACGGAACACGAGGAAAACAAGAAAATAAAAATAGGAAATCGAAATAAAGAAACCAAAAAAAAAAAAATTAGATAAAGTGAGAAGGCAAAAAAAAAAAAAAAAAAGAA